>NC_035449.2:12428491-12670991 GCF_002127325.2 Helianthus annuus
CGAACTGGAAGAACTTCGTTGGAAGGAAAGAAAAACACGAAGTATGGGTTTGATATTAATGCCGTCACGTGCTTTAACTGTGGCGAGAAAGGGCACTTCAAACGTGAATGCACTCGACCAACAAAACACGGCAATCACAACCCTTCAGAAACCAGACGAATGTGAATGCCCAACAAGAAACCGTGAGAGGAGGATGGTGACAGTTAATAACAATCAGGGCCAGCCTGGAACTTCAAATACCAATCGGGCCTTGGCTGTTCAAGCTGATGAGGGATGCGACTGTCAGTACAGTTTGGTGAAGGTGATCAGGGAAGTGGAACAGCCCTGTATGCTAAGGTCATCGAGCATGTTCATAAAGAAGAATCTTCTGGAAGCGATGACAGTTCTGGTTATTCTGGAAGTTCTGATGAAGAAGGCTCGTTTCTGGGATAATCACTCAGAGCCTGATGTGAATGAAGAAGGAGATGATGATATTCAGGATCTACTGAACGAAGCTGATGAGATTAAATGTCAGAAATCAATTCTGATTGAGAAGACTGCTACTGCATCAAAGGAAATGGAGAAGCTATTTTCTGAAGATGGAGCGTTTTCTTTTCAAACTGCCTTTAATGGCAAACGGTTCAGCCTCTTCTAGTCAGGTAAATTCTGAACCTCCTGCTTCTAGCGTTTGTGAATCTTGTGCTGATATGAAGCTTGAACTAGAAAAGCTTCATAGTCATAATCAAAATTTGGTTATTGAACTGTCGAAATGCAAAGAGGCAAACATGGCTTTAACCCGGAATGAAAAGGAATTTAAATCTGTAATAGAAACATTAAAGAAAAATGTGTCCGAGGTTAACAAAGTAGTTTACCACAAACAAGTAAGTATAAACGAATACATTAACCTTGTGGAAGAAACTAAAAAGCAATTAGCCATTGCCCAATGCGAACATGATGCGATCAAACAGAAATTGGATAGTTATTCTAACTCCCAATTTGTGCTTGATCACATCATCGATGTTCAACAACTAAAGGGAAATCAGAAAGGCATAGGGTATAATAAATGTCCGCCCCCCTTGATGAACAACTATACCAAGATGCCTGATGAGGAGGAAATGCCTCGGTATGAACCCAGTGTGCCTCTTGATGTTGAGGAGTTTGCTACTGGCCTTGGGTTCAAACCGAACAATTCTTCAAACACAGCCTCTAAGGAACAAGAAACTTCACCATCCATGAAGCAAAGTCCTCCAATTATCGAGGACTATGAGACATCGGATGATGAATCAGAAGTGGCTGTAAGAGATCAGGATAAATCACTTAGCAAGATGAAAGGAGTAGATATTCCACGAGAGAATCACATCCTTTGTGATCCTGATACTCCTGAGGTTCCATCTGTCAAGAGGCAAGTGATTGATCCTGTCAAAGTTGATAAGACAGGTGTGTCTACTGTTAAAAGCAGTAATGTGTTGTACACTTTGGTTGGAGATAATAAAATCTACTCAGACCATGTTTTTCCAATTAAAAATGTAAATAAATCTTTAATTGACAAAGTCTTTGAAGACAATACAAACAAATTTTTGGGAAAAACACTTCCGGGAATTGTGGTAACACAATGTGATCCAATTCCTAAGGCTGAGATTAGAAAACAGTTTGGTAATCAAAAATCTCCAACCACTCAACAACCTACTGCTTCTAAGGGTAAACAACAACAACGAGCTCCAAAGCCAAAGGCTAAGGTTGAATCAAAAGGAGCTCGTTACATGAAGAAAGGAAAAGATGTTAAATTTGTAGCATCAAAAGGTACAGATAAAATTGAGACTTTTGAAAACAAATCAAACACTGATTTTGTACAACAAGTTAAGATTTTGAAACGTAACAGTGATAACAATTACACCCAACACACAAACGGGTGTGATGAAAGAGCAAGTACCTCAGGTTCTACAGGTTCAACATCTGGTAGTCGATCAAGTTCTCCTAAGTCTGTTGAAAGGAGAACTTGTTTCAAATGTGGAGAAATTGGGCACATTATCAGAAACTGCCCAAATGTTCCAAAGAAGAAATTGGTTGAAAAAGCTCCACCTGAAACAGCTCACCCTCAACGTCGACCAGTTTCACCTAAACATGATAAACGAACAATGAAAGAACAAGAGACTAAACAACGACGTAAGAACATAAAAACTGTTGAAAAGGCTTTAAAACCTGAAGTTCAAACAGTTAAAAGGAAACCAAGTGTATCACAACCTGTAAAACCAGAAACTTCTAAAATTGTTTATAAAAATAAATCTGGCAGGCCAAATCAAACTTGGTTACCTAAGTCGGGTGACAATTCAGGGGGAGCAGTTGTTCTTAAAAATCATCAAGAGATCGAGCTCACGTTTCGTGATGCTAAGGGACGACCTAAGACCACTAAGGCTTGGGTCCCCATTCTCAACTGATGTGTTTAAATGACATGTGCAGGATGTTCTAGGAGGAACTATTAATAGTCATTGGATTGTTGATAGTGGAGCATCCAGGCACATGACTGGCGACTTACGGCTCCTGTATGATGTGAGAAATATTAGAGGAGGGTATGTTGCTTTTGCGGGTGATAAAGGTGGGTACATCACTGGAGAAGGAAGTATCTCCAATGGTATCGTGTGCTTTGATAAGATCAATTATGTGAAGCAAATTGATCACAATCTTCTGAGTGTGTCGCAAATCTGCGATAAAAAGTTCTCAGTGATTTTTGATGACGCTGGCTGCTATGTGCTGAAACCTGGATTCAAAATTCCACAAGAATGGATTCTCTTATCGGCTCCGAGAGTTAATGATCTTTATATTCTCGACATGAGCCAAGCGATTACTACATCTGCACAAGTCACTTGCTTTGTCTCAAAAGCCACAGAAAAGGAGTCTATATCTTGGCACAGAAGAATGGGACACATTCA
Organism: Helianthus annuus; assembly: GCF_002127325.2. Taxonomy (NCBI): domain Eukaryota; kingdom Viridiplantae; phylum Streptophyta; class Magnoliopsida; order Asterales; family Asteraceae; genus Helianthus; species Helianthus annuus. Next base: position 12,431,398 of record NC_035449.2, read on the forward strand.
CTTGAGAAAGATGAACCATTTGGTGAAAAATAATCTTGTGAATGGTGTGCCTGTAAGAAGTTTTCATTTGCAAGATATCTGTGTCTCGTGCCAAAAGGGGAAGCAAACAAAGAAGTCTCACCCTTTGAAGAAAATCAACACTGTCAGCATGCCTCTCGAACGTCTTCATATGGACCTTTTTGGACCTATGAAGCACAAGACAACGTTTGGTGATGCTTATTGTTTAGTAGTTACTGATGACTACTCTAGATTTTCTTGGGTATCTTTTATGGCACACAAGAGTGAAACTCCTGGTATCCTCAAGGATCTTCTTACAATGTTGGAGAATCTCTATTCGTTGAAAGTAAAAAGGATCCGAAGCGACAATGGAACCGAATTCAAGAATCAAGTTATGGATGAGTTTTGTACTTCTAAAGGCATTCTTCATGAGTACAGTTCTCGTTATACTCCATAACAAAATGGTGTCGCTGAGAGAAAGAATCAGACGATTATAGAAACTGCAAGAACAATGTTAGTAGAGTCGGAACTCCCTATTCAATTCTGGGGAGAGGCTGTATCGGCTGCTTGCTACACGTTGAACAGAGTTCTTACAGTAAAGAGACATGGCAAGACTTGCTTCGAACTCCTTCAGAAAAGGAAACCGGATCTTTCTTACCTTGAACCGTTTGGTGCTCCTTGTACTATGATTGAGCCGGATGGAAAGTTTGGTGCACGAGCTATCGAGGGTTTCTTCCTTGGATATGCTACTCCGAATTTTCGTGTTTGGAATCTAGCTACCAAAAAGATTGAGCTTTGGAGCGAAGTTAGGGTTCAAAGGTACACGAGTCCTGTTAGGGCTCCGGGTGATCCGTGGATGTTCGATTATGATGGGCTATTTGACTCCTTCAATCTGCCAACCTTTGACGAAGAATCAGCAGCGGCTCGAATGTTGTTGGAAAGTGACAACGCTGCTGTCTCGCCTTTGGTTAGACCTATTGTTGTTGACCCTCAAGCTTCTTCGTCAGTCAACAATATGGTTCAAAATGAGGTTTATGAAGATGCTGCTGATTATAATGACTCTTCTGAAGATGATGAATATCATGATGCAGCCGAAGGATCTTCAGCTCCAGCTGCTCCTGTTCAAGGTGCTTCTGTAGATACACCTCATACGCAGAATGTAGACACTGCTGAAGGGAATGCATCCACCTCTACCCACATTCCTGGTGTGGAGTTGGTTGTTGATCTTAATCTTACCAATTTGGGTATCAATGCACGTGTGCCAGATAATCCTGAAATGAGGATTCACGATACCCATCCTCAGCAGAACATAATAGGAGATGTCCATCGCGGTGTGCAGACGCGTAATCAGCTGAGAAACAACCGGAATGCTGGTTTGTATTCAGCTATAAGAGAATCTGGTCAACAAAATGACTGGTCCTTCGCGTGTTACGTGTCACAAGAAGAACCAAAGTCGTGGAAAGAAGCATTGAAAGACAGTGCTTGGGTTGAAGCCATGCAGGAAGAGTTACAGCAATTTCACAAGCTTGGTGTTTGGAAGCTTGTTGAAAAGCCTGAGAACTACAAGAAGATTGGCACTCGATGGGTCTTCAAATGCAAGAAAGACGACCGTGGAGTGGTTATTCGGAACAAAGCTCGTTTAGTCGTTCAAGGTTTTCGACAGATAGAAGGGATCGACTACAACGAAGTCTATGCACCTGTTGCACGTCTGGAAGCTATTCGGATCTTTCTGGCTTATGCCTCATTCAAAGGATTCAAGGTTTACCAGATGGACGTCAAAAGTGCATTTCTACATGGTGTGGTTGAAGAAGAGGTATATGTCGAACAGCCTCCAGATTTTGAAGATCCTGTCCATCCCGATCGGGTTTGGTTGCTAAACAAAGCTCTCTATGGTCTTCATCAAGCGCCACGAGCTTGGTATGCAACCTTATCTACATATCTGCTGGAGAACGGTTTTCGAAGAGGTCTTATCGATTGTACTCTCTTCATCAAAGAACAAGATGGAGATCTTCTTCTGGTACAGGTATATGTTGATGATATTATTTTTGGTTCTACTAATGATGTTTTGTGTAGGAATTTCGAGCGCATCATGCAGGATAAGTTCGAGATGAGTGCTATGGGGGAAATGAATTTCTTCTTGGGCCTACAAGTGCAACAAACGGAGTCTGGGATATTCATCCATCAGACTAAATATGTTGGTGACATCTTGAGCCGGTTCCAGATGTCCGATGCAACGCCCATTGGTACCCCATTGCCAACTAATCACGGAATAACTCCTGACTTGAAGGGTGAACCTGTTAGCCCTTCATACTATCGCGCGATGATCGGATCCCTTATGTACCTCACAGCATCAAGGCCAGATATAATGTACCCAACGTGTCTACTTGCCAAATATCAAGTTAATCCGAAGGCCTCACATCTTGCAGCTGTCAAAAGGATTTTTCGTTATTTGAAGGCTTACCCCGACACCGGTCTGTGGTATCCTAGGGATAATAACTTTGACTTGGTCGCATTCAGTGATTCTGATTTTGGCGGATGTAAAATCGACGGCAAATCCACAACGGCTGGATGTCAGTTTTTAGGAAATCGCCTAGTCACATGGCAGTGCAAGAAGCAGACGTGTGTCGCTACATCAACATGCGAAGCTGAATACATTGCTGCCTCAAGTTGTTGCTCACAAGTTCTTTGGATCCAACAACAATTGCGGGACTACGGTTTTGAATTCCTAACTACTCCTATTTACGTTGATAATTCTGCTGCTTTAGATATCACTAAAAATCCTGTGCAGCATTCAAAGACCAAACACATCGAAATCAAATATCACTTCATACGTGATTGCTTTGAGAAAAGGCTAATCGATGTTGTTAAGGTCCACACCGATGACCAACGTGCCGACTTATTTACCAAAGCTTTTGACAAATCTAGATTTGACTTCTTATTATTGGTAAATGGCATTAAGGTCAAGCAAGAGTAAACCAACATCGGAAAATCATTTTTGTAAATATCTTTGTGTGTTTTTAAATTTATCTTAGTTTATTGAATTTAGGGGGAGTAAATCCAAAAATCTGAAAATCCAAAAACATCGAAAAATTTCAAAAACACAAAAACAATAGAAAAACAAAAATGAGTTTCCTGGCGAGCAAAAGAGAAAATGATAGTACATCAGTGGTCTATCCAAACCTCTTTAAACCTTAAATGCAAAACGATAAGCAGCTCTATATAAGATGTATCGGTAGGCTCACAATCATTTTAAAGTGTGCAGGGTGATATAAATCTTAATCGACTGAAGATCAGGTGGGAACCATTCATTGGCATATGGTCTTAGTACCGAAATTTCGTTTGATAGATTGCCGAGGTTCTGAGATATTCGGTCTTTATGCTGCTTATCATCTGGGTATCATGGTTGTATCTTTTACCGAAAGATAACGGGGACGCAAGTCTAGATCTTCCATGATACTATACTTACGTGTACATATTACATACTGCATTCGACCTCAATAAGTGATAAACAATCACATGTCCAAAACAAATAAGTGATAAAAATATCACATTTCTCCGGGTGTCAAGTTCGTCTCTCTGCTGTACGGAAGTACTGACCTGTTCACGGACTTGCTCCTGTGCCCTCATGCATACGAAAATCAAGTTCCTCATCAATAAGTGATTATATCACATAGGGCTTGTTTTCAATTCAAAATAAGTGAGTATCTCACATTTTATACGGTCAAACAGATGATAATCGGTATACTCACCGGTAAGATGAACTCTCGTGCATACCTTGATACGGGAATGTGTCGTGATGTGGATGAACACCGGTCGATAAGTATAAATCATACCTTAACGTATCTCCTCGCCATGATTACATCTGATAAGTTGAGCTTAAGTGGACAACAATACCGATAATTGTTATAGGATGCTTATCTTAATGATAACTAACTGAACAACAAGAGTGTTTTGGCATGACCGTACACTGATATGATTCTCTTACCCTCGAAACTCGCAAAAAGAATGTCTGTATATATTTATTTACTGCTTAACTTTTATTGTTTTTCTTTTAAACAGTTTCGTCGTTTGGTGCATATCAGCACGACATTAGCGGTGATGTCGTTTGATAACACTCAAAGGATTTTAAATTGTTGTCTTTTAATTTCAAAAATACCAAAAAGATTTTAGGCGTGTTTTAATATAAACTTTATAAAAGCCAAAAAGATTTTCTTTCTACTTTATTTTCGATCGTACGATGTTGGAGCTCGAGTCTTCGTTACCTGAAACCTGAACGAAAACCGAATTGACTAAATCTTCATAAACGGTCGAAATTTGCAAGTTTTGAAAGTTAAAGGCTAAAATTGACAAATTTATTAAACTTTCAAACTGTCGGACGGTGTTTGATTGTGACATGGTCATTCGTGTGTCAATTGTTTATGATTAACTATATTCCAAGCAGTTGTTCTCATTATGCGTTTAGATTTCTTGCATGTGCAGATTCTTAAGGCTAGGAGAACATGGTCGATGACAAGCTTCGGGATGAAGACACAACGTGAAGGCACTCAACTGATGAAGATGATCGAGTTGCCGCTGGCCATCATCAACACCACAAGGATCTCACTTCATAAAGTTAAAGTAATTCACGAGCATAACTCAAGGGGGAGCTTATGCCAAGGGGGAGTTTGTCAACACACTTCCTACATGATACGGGTAGTTTGTTGATACACTCTCTGCTTTCAATACGTGAAGACTTTGAAGATCCTCCGACAATGAAGACTTGAAAGGACATCAGAGTTTTGGTAACTCAAAGACCAAAGACCGTCGAAGTTTGAGACGAGTCTACAACGTTAGAAGATAAAGACAAAGCTACAGCCAAGGGGGAGTTTGTTGGTGCACTTGTGTCTGTACTTTGTCTGTATTCGGTCTGTATGTGAACGATGTCCTAAGTTAGTCTGTAAGTTGACCAAGTCATCTATCCTCCTAGTGTGACTTGGCCAACAGTTGGAATATGTTTGATTGATTGTCTGTCTCGAAGGATAGGAGATCGAAGGATAATGTGGATCCTTCGATCTCATCGAAAGATATGTTTCGAATGATAGACCTCGAAAGGTGATCTTTCGAGGTCCTTGCTGATCCTTCGAAAGCACTATATCCGAAAGATGATCCTTCGGACCATCTATCGGATCCTTCGACCAGACATCATGGGCTGGGTATATATATACCCATGCAGTGTAGTGTGACTGAGAGAGATGCACACTTAGAGAGACAGACAAGAGTGGAGAACATTCTGTCCGAAACATTCACACACACACTTTGAAAGTTTGCAAACTGATTGTAAACATTGTGCTTGTAACCGGAAACTTTCTACGCATTAATACAAGTGGTGTTAATCGTTGAGTCTTGTGTGTTCTTGTGTTTGTTCTTGCATCATCCCGGTTTGCTCGCTAGCTTGGATTCCGCACTCGCTAGTGAGTTTGTATAACAAGGTTTAGGTTTGTTCTCGATCCTCCGAGAGGGACCTACAATAAATAAATACAAAAGTGATGAAAATTATAAGAATATTAATTTAGATTTTTCATGTAAGATATGCATGAATTTATTAGATGACATCATATTTCATATGGTTGGATATGATTATATCTATATCTATATCTATATATATGATAAAGTAAACCAATCTGAGACACATGACAAGCATTGAGGCTATCCAAAATTCTATTTTTCCGTCTAAAACATAATCCTTTTATTTTCATAGTTAATCCTAAATTAAAAAAGAAAAAAATTCATAATACATTTAATCACGATAAACATCAATTGAATTCAAAATTATCAAGATAGTCATAATTAGATAAAAAGGTGAGTCATGAAATTATAATTATATTTTTTAATATAACTTTAATATATATATATATATATATATGACAAAAAAAGATTATTGTTTTATTATTATTATTATTATTATTATTATTATTATTATTATTATTGTACCATTCTGATATTGATATAATTGTGTGTGAGATTTTAATCAGGCTACCGGAAAAGTCATGCGATACAGTCTAGGAGTGTGTGTAAGCATTTTACTATCAAAACCTAATTTTGTTATGTTGCATTGTGTCCATATATCCACATATCTCCGCTTTCACTATTTGGTGGTTTTGTAGTGACAAAAAATATAAGCCAAGGTTAATCACTATCCAATGCTGTTTTGTTTTTAGCACTACCGAATTCACCCATGGTCAATTGCAATTGGTATTATCAAGAATTAAAAGTAGAGACAGGGTAGAACTACTAATTCTAGATAGAGATGGTAAGTTATGAATAACAGATGTAATGTTGTATACAAATAAATATATAGATATTCATGAATTGTGTTAATATTTTTTGGATTCAAATTATTTTTGGTAATCTGCAAATTATAATTGTAACTTTTTATTGCTCAGTAAATGTAATGTAATACGTAATACAATAATAAGTATTATATAATATATTTATATTTGTATTATTTTCAACGACAGTTTGATTACATGCTTCTCTGATGAATTTTATAATACTAAGATACATTATCTTTATATTAACTCATTAATGTCAATTTGGTATATAAGTATCTCCTTCTTTGGTTTACATTTACAAGAAATCTGTATATCTATAATAAAAGAAAACCAACTTTTGGACACATGTAATTCATTGAAGGTATCCTCAAATCTATACTTATCTTATATTAACTACATAAATAATAAATTAATATTAAATCTTATCATACTATAATAAAATATTATCCTCAAATTTAAATTGTTAATTTAATATATGTTTAAAACAAATACTCTCTTTCCTACTTATCTTATATTAAATATATAAATAATAAATTAATATTAAATGTTATCCTAATTTATTAAAAATATTACTTTTTTATTATTTGGCATACAAAATTATATTTATTCAACTCGTGTAAAACGCAGGTTTTTTAAAAATTTAACTTTTTTTATTATTTACTATACAAAGTTACATTTATATAACCCGTGTAATACACAAAGTTTTTAAAGATATAACCTTTTATCATTTGCTAGGTAAAATTAGATTTATTCAACACATGTAATACATGGGGTTTTTAAGGATATAATTTTTTTTTATTATTTTGTAGATTTTTCAACCCGACTATACACGGGTTTTTTAAAGATACGACGTTTTTAGTATTTAATATACAAAATTACATATACTTAAGCTGTGTAATACACATGGTTTTTAAAGATATAACTCTTTTTAGATCTATTCAACACGTGTAATATATGGGGTTTTTAAGGATGTATTCTTTTTATCATTTGGTAGATTTATTCAACCGATTATACACGGGTTTTTTAAAGATACGACGCTTTTAGTATTTAGTATACAAAGTTACATTTATTTAATCTGTGTAATACACATGGTTTTTAAAGATAATTTTTTTTATTATTCGATATATAAAATTACATTTATTTAATCCGTACAATATACGAATTTCATAAAAATATAACTTTTTTATTATTTAAATATATAAAATTACATTTATTCAACGCTTGTAATACACGGGGTTCTAACCTAGTGTTTATTATAAAGCTTAAATTGTTCAAACCGTGTAACACACGGCGAACTAACCTAGTAATAATTATAAAGAAAATTTCAAAAAAATGTAAGACAATGATTAAGGGAGTTGATCGTACCCCCATTAGGGGAGGCTAGGGCTGTAAACGAACCGAATGTTCAGCGAACGTTCGTGAACCGTTCGGCGGGAAGTTCGTTTATGTTCGTTCGTTTAATAAACGAACGAACATGAACAAAAAATTTCGTTCGATTAGTTAAATGAACGAACATGAACAGAGGTCTCGTTCGTTCGATTGTGTTCGTGAACATTCGGTAAGGTGTTCGTGAACGTGTTCGTGAACATTCGTTGATTTGCGTTCGTTTATGTTTGTATGTTTGTGTTTTAATTGAAGATCTTTGTACTTTCTTGTATTTTATTTGTACTTTATATATTATTAAACTTTTATTTATTTTATTACCCTAACAATTAAACTAGGAAACCTACTTTCACCTTTTTATGCATCATTTCACTTTCATTTCTCATTATTTACATCGGCGAATATGGTCGACATCCGTTCCACAATAAGGGATTCAAGTTCGAGTGCTACTCTCTAGGCCATCTATCTTTATTCTTCGTCGCATTCGCCAAATTTATTTGTGTTCGTTTGTGTTCATGAACCGTTCGCGAACACACTCATTTCCTTAATGAACGAACACGAACATAAAATCTCGTTCGGTAAATATTCACGAACCGTTTGTGAACACAATTATAATCTTAACGAACGAACACGAACAAGGCCTTGTTCGTGTTCGTTCGGTTCGTTTACAGCCCTAGGGGAGGCGGGTTGGTTAGTTTTTTTCCCCGTGATGAAGTTTTCCACGCGTGGTGGTTTGCATTTTTCCACCGCCACCAAATTGTTCAACGCGTTGTAATATGGTTTCCGTGAAAAACTTCACGCGTGACAAGGTTTGAGTGACGGAACATGTGAGGGGGTGTAGAGTTTATTGTTGGGTGTTGTAAGTGCTAAAAAAAGGTTGTGAGTGATGAAAAATGGTTGATGACATGACGAAACTTGATTGGATGTTGTGAGTGATTAGTGGTCACCATTCCACCCCTTATTCCTCTTTCCGTTTTACGATGGTAACAAACTACCGAAGATTACGGAAAAGTAATGTAAAGTATAAGAAATTCTGAACCTGTATATATTGCCTTTTATACGTGTTTGCAGATCTAAACTGTACCTTTTTTGCTTCCAGAATATGGCAAATTCCGCCCCTGCATCACACACCATGATTATACATCCTCCCCCCTACAACAAAACAATTATCGACAAAACCGCAAGCTTCGTGGCGGAAAACGGACCTAGGTCTGAGATATGCATCAATGCTAGCAATGCTGGAAATCCCATATTTAGTTTTCTGAATGGTTCAGATCCATATCATGCCTATTATCAGCACCGACTGTCTGAGTTTCGTGCTCAAAATGATCAAGCCCTGCAGCAGCTCAATCATCTGAGGATCGATGGCAGGCAATGCAGCCGAGAAGTCTGATACGTAACGAAAAGTTGATAGCAACGGGTTTCTACAATAATACTTTTTTTTGTCTTGTTTTTTTTTTTTTTTTTTTTTTTGGGGGGGGGGGGGGGGGGGGGTCATTGTTTGTGTTGGATATGATCATATGACTACCTTTTTCTAAGTCAATTTGCATGAGGTATAACTCAATATTGGATATGATCTTATACATGCATAATGAGTCTTCAAATTTTACATGTGATGAAGAAAGGATGGCTTTTCAAAATGCTTCATCCGAATTTGCAAAGTCTCATTCATAGCTTTTGGTATTTTGAAAAATAATTGACATGCGAGATGCGACATTAGGTGTATTAGGCCCATATAAATGTTAAGATTAACGTACCCTTGGTTGTATATGATGGTGTAAAGATGATTAAATGAATTCTCTAAAATAGTAGGCGTTTTGGTTTACATATTCATCGTGTTATATAAAAACCAACACATCAACTTTAACACTCTGTTCCCGAGTCTCATTTAACAGGGGGAGGGGAGGGGAGGGAAAAGAGATGAAAATATGAAAAAACCATTTTCCCGAGTTTCATTTAACAGGGAGAGGGGAGGGGAGGGAAAAGAGATGAAAATATGAAAAAACCATGTTCCCGAGTTTCATTTAACAGGGAGAGGGGAGGGAAAAGAAGGCAAAAGGGATAAAATATGACCATATATTCATCCTCTTAAATTGGAGAGATTAGGAGAGGAAATTCTCCTTCCTCTCCCCTGTTAAATGAGACTCGGGAAAATAGTGTAAAACTTAAAATCTTGTTCCTATGACTTAATAAAGGATTGTTTTTTTTTAAGTATTATCACTAGAAGAGGGATGTAATTTTTATGACTTTTAAAACTAGATATGTTAATTGCAATGCTACAAAACTTACCTTGTCTAGATGATTTGTTGTCGTAGCAGATGAATTGCTGGGCAAATCTCCCTTGGCAGTAGAATTAAGAAAAAAAACTACTGCCAAAGGAGTATATGCCCAGTAATACACCCATACATTTACAAACTTTTAATTCATTCGCAATTTGTTAGATAACAATTTGTGTTGAAAACAATTTATAGACCAATAAGTGATGGTACCAATCTTATGCATAGAGAATATCCTCCAAATATGTCTTTTTGTACAACATATAAAGTATAAAAGTATTTGCGAAGAATAGCGGTGGCAAACATTATGTTTTACTGACCTTTTATGCTTCAAAAAGACAATGAGACGTAAACGTAAATGTGCATCGTGTGAAATTTGCTTGGCTCAAGAAATCTTGCACAATCATTCTCACTGTGTTGAGAATTTGACGTATATGAAATCAACACGTAATATGAGATTAATTAAGATATATTCTTAGACTTTTACTTGTGTCGTGATGATGAGAAGTTTACGTAAACTATTAGAATTTGACGTATATGAAATCAACACGTAATATGAAATTAATTAAGATATATTCTTAGAGTGTAACTTGTTTCGTGAATCGTGATGATGAGAAAAAATGGAGAAAGTAAAGTTCCAACTCAAATGTCATGTCCCTAGAAAATTAATATAAATTATTTTAAACAATACAATACTATTTTTGCTATATATATATATATATATATATATATATATATATATATATATATATATATATATATATATAGGTGTGTGTGTGTGTGAACTGATTATTAACTTGTTAAAAAAGACTTCACAAATAATAATTTATATTTTTTTGGTTACAACAGCAAACACATTTGATATGTTTTCCTCAACTAGGTGTGTGTAATTTGGCATATCCAATACACAAACAATTATACCAACGACCAGAAAAGCATCTAGATCTCAAAAGAGTAAAAAGGTTGCGAATATGTTAGTAATCTTGAGCAAGGTTCGATGGTCCTAAAAATAATTGAACCTTAGCATATTTTAATATGGAGGGTGATAAAAATGGGCCGTTTACATGACAAACGAAAACAATGTCAATACCTTTGCGTGACAAAAAAACGTAACGACAGGATCAAGGAATAACGTAGGCCAAATGTTTACATATTCTTATTACTTAACAGAACACTAATACAACCAGAAGATCGTCAAAGTTCTTTAGACCATGTGTAGTGGGGCGTGATTTTAAAAAAAAAAATGAAAAAAAACGCCCCAAAACGCCCCTCCCCCCACTACACCGGGCGTTTTGGGCGTTATAATTAAAAAATTTTGAAGCCGAGCGTTTTAAAAATCACGCTAAATCGAAATTCATTCTGGGCGTTTTATTTGAATAATATGGATGGGTCAAAGGGTCAAATGCTATAAGCCAATGGGAGGCTTCCAAGAACCTGCCATGTTTCCTGCCATGTTTGAGTTGAAGAGGGATGTGGCCAATGGGAGCCTCTTTGCTTTATTATTTTTTTTTTATTTTTTTTTTCAAATGATTGAATGGGGCATTATGGGGCATTATACCCACTACACCACTTTTGCTATAATGCCCCCTTGCTGACTAGGACACCACATGGCACAAAACGCCCCATGGTGGGGGCATTATAGTGTTTAACCACTACACATGGTCTTACAGGTTGTTTTATTTTAAATATTTTAAGAAAACGTCGTAGGATGCTTTTAGTTAGGGTCAAAATATGTTTTTTTAAATGACAAAGTAATGTGTAATATTATGTAATCAAATCACTATATGTTAGGTGTGTAAATGATTCGAGATCGAGTTTGTCTAAGCTTGAGCTCAGTTTGTCTCAACCTAAACTCGTTTTGAGCTCTATCTTTTTTTTTTTTTTTTGAACGGTGAGATTCTATGATTAATAGAACAGGGCCAGCAAAAGCTGTAAAAACCCGAAAAAAACAATACCATTTTTGAGCTCTATCTAAAATTTGAGCTGGCCTTGTAAGATTAAATCCTCATGAGTCAAAAGTTCATTTAGAATCAAAGAGCCACCAGATAATACATATATATATATTTTGTACATTTAAGGGATTATATGAAGCCACTTAATATTATTTACACCATTAGTAAAAACAAAGGCATCTATCTTTAAGCCCATACTGCAAGAGAAGCCATTAATCCAGCCCCAAGAAAAAGTGCAATAAAAGACACCATTTGAATTCCAAAATTGCTTTTCATCTTCTTACTCAAGAATTCAGCAGCAATTAAGTCCACTAAAGCCATATAAATTAAAATCCCAGCAGAAATGGAGTCCAGGATACCTTCAACAATCAAAGCTCTAGGACTATCATGGTCATAAAACGATGACACACCCATCCCTATGCCCACGCTTATAGGAGCCGTTACCGCGAAAAAACCCGCCATTAACGTCGAACGAAGGATCCCAAATTTTGCTTGTGAGATGCAACCGCCTAATGCAAATCCTTCAAAGAACTGATGGAAAGATAACGCCCCGAGCAATGGTCTAATTGTACATGGACTTTGTGAAACTCCTAATGATAAACCGATTATTATTGAATGCGACACAATTCCAAGTTCCAATACCTGCGTGTACGTCATGTTGAGTAAGTCTTTTTTGGTAAGTGTAAACTTACAAGATCCCGCCAATATCATGCTAACCAGCGGGACCAGGTAAAACGCATCTAGTTGTTTGATATGTGTTTTAAAGTGGAGTTAAATGTCATTTCGTCCCTGAGGTTTGACCACTTTTGCGACTTTCGTCCCCCTGAGGTGCCATTTTCATCCAAAAAGTTTGAAATCTTGTCATTTTTCATCCCCGAGGGCCGATTTCGAGGGACAAAAGTCGCAATAAATTGCCAAACTCAAGGATGAAAATGACAATAAAACACAAACCTGAAGGACTCAAATGCACAAAAAAGTCAATTTGGATGGAACAATAAAAAATGACTAAACCTCAGGGACGATTTTGGCAGTTTACTCTTTAAAGTGATTACGTGACTTTAAAATAAGCAGGATCGAATAATCATTTGTAAGAATATTAAAATGCAAACCGAAACAACCACTAAAGGATTACCTGTGAAGCGACAGCATAGCGTACAACACTATCTGTATCGTCATCATCTTCAAACGCATGCTTGTGAGAATGGCTCTCTAAGTGCTCGTGCCTTTGACCGTTTTCACGGATGTGGGTACGATGAACATCACCACCATCCATAACCACATTGTGAATCCCATTCTCCTCCAAACCATCCTCTTTCGACACCAACGGAACCACCGCTGGATCCAAATCACCCACCTCAATTCCGGACGTCTCAATCTGCTTTTCTTGCTTTCCTTCATAGTATTGAGTGGTAATGAAGTCAGCAAGCAATGTAAACAAAGCAGCCATCATTGCAATGAACCCCGAAAACGGGAAACTGGACCAGGGGAATTTAGGGAGACACGGGTCGGATAATGCTGATGTGGCATCCGGTAGTATGTGCACGAAGCCTGTAGACAAAATGACACCAGCAGCAAAAGCTTTCGTGGCAGAAAAGAAACCGGAATCTGATCTAAGAATTCGCCAGCTCTTGCCGACCAACGGGACGGCTACTCCGATGAATCCAGCCAACAGTATGCAAGCAATGGCCACAAATTTGAGAATAAAAGCGATTTTTTCATCCCAACAAGCTTCTAGTTCCGGCGACACACTGCAACCGCTGGTTGACATTGATAGGAAAAGTTTCCTGGAAACGGAGTCGGTGTCGAAACCAGAACTTTTTAGTCCAGTTATCATCATAAGGTTCTCTACTCTATCCGTTAAGTCCGACTAATATTTTTGTTAAAAAAACTCAAATTTTATATAAAAATCCAACAAATTCTGGTGAGAACGGGCCAACAGACCCATGGGCGGAGGATAATGGAGGCCCGGGTGCCCCAGCCCCTCGCGCGTAGTGTTAATTTACCAAAAATTTGTTTTTTTAGTGTAAAATATTAGATTTTTAAAAGTATAACCCCCGCGCATTTGGATTTTTTTTAGTACGGCCCACACCGAGTTTCCGTTAAAGCTTGGCCACTGAACAGACCCACTTGACCCCACTTGGTTCCGCCGTAGAATGGACCATTTTTGTATCCAAATTATAGAAAATATTTATCGGACTAAAAAGACAAAGGGGCTGTTTGACAACTTCTGAATGGTTAAGTGCTGAACCAGTAAGAGGTCTAAACCATTAAGTGCTGAACCAGTAAGAGGTCTGAACCATTAAGAGCCAATATAATGTTTAACCTTTCAGAGGCAAATGTCTGACCAATTCAAATTAAAGGTCTTAACCATTCAGACTCGGTATAATACTTAACCATTCAGAGGCAAATGTCTGAACCATTTAGATATCTGCTCGCGAAACAAACAGTCTAAACCATTAATTGCTGAACCAGTATGACTCCTCGTTAAGAGCTAAACAAACAGCCCCAAAGTTGCTAGCAAGATTCAAACAAGAATTAATCAAATAGTATCATAAAAACTAAAAAGGTGAAATTTTAACATGAATAAAAGGAAATATAATCAGGTAAGCAGATTTAATAATCAAATCCAAAACTCCTAAATTCAAATAATCATAAACACAATTTGAAACTAACCAAACACTAAAAAGTCAAAACTGATCATTAAGCAAATATTCGATGAAACCAAGAAAAACTTTATCGTAATTACCTGGAAACAGTGGAGTATCTGCTTTGATTTAGTACAATTGGAACATATCCTGATATAAAAAACAAACATTAGGGACTCGGATTGAATATAGATATGAATTAAGGATATGAATTAGTAAGTGTAACTTGAAGCGGTGACAAAGAAAGTATGCGATTGTTGATGAAATTGGGCAAGAATCGAATAATATTAATGGATGGGGAGGAAGATGGTGAACGCACGCTTTCGAAGTTGACTTTATTGAAAATGACATTAAATGTCTCTTTATGGGTATAAAACGTCGCGACTCGTAGCTTGTTTGAAAAAAAAAAAAAAAAAACTAGTTAATATAACTCAATTTGAAATTACTTGAGCAGAGCCGGCTTATTTTGTAACCGAGCCACAGCTAGGCTCGTTGACTCGTTCTTGGGCTCATTTAACTTCAAGTCAGTGGCAGATCTAGGATTCCGACCAAGCGGGAACGTTTTATAAATAGGCGGTAACGAAATCGAAAAAACGTCAAATTTTTCCAAAATTTACACTAAAAACGTCAAAAATTTTCCGACTAAGCGGTAGCGGAAGCTACCCCTTGGTTCTATATATATCCGCCCCTGCTTCAAGTTCGTACTCGAGCCGAACTGCGTCATTTAATTTCAAGCTCAAACTCAAACCCACCCTGGGTTGACTCGGCTCATTTAGAGATTTTAATTTGGTAAATTCTTATTAAACAAAAAAAAGGTAAGTGGGTGATGAATAGTAACACCACGCAGAATTTTATGTTAGCAGGGTAGGGTTTGCTAGCGACGTAACTTGTTACCCGTCTATCTGGGATTAGTCTATAACCATCTCTGTTTTAATGAAAATCCCTTGTTTTTAATCTTCACAAAGCCATATTCTTTTTATCACCATCTACAAATTTCAATCCTCCCTTCCCTACTGGCAATTTCACGGTAAACCCATATCAAATACAAAATCTTGTCGAATCAAAATGAAGATATTGTAAAAAAACTTGAAATTGAAATTTTATTATTAAAGACTCTTTTTTTTTTTTCGTAATTGGGTCGTCAAAAACCAAATTCTCCACCAGACTACTAATATTTAACATTCCGTTTTTGAAAGATAATGAAACTGCGGTCGGTGAAGATCAATGTTTAATCCGTTTTTCAAAGAAACCGTCTCCGGCGATTAACTCGAACTCCAATTACATCAACAAGTTTTAATGTTTACCCAGATCGTAGATCCAAAAGCGCCGATACCGGTTTTAATTCACAACACCATTTCTCCGGCTGCCACGGTTGTGGAAGCACAGGGAGGAAGCCCGGCGTAGTTGTAGTCGGACCTCCTCCGCTCTGTCTTCTCCGGTCACAACCACCACCACCACCACAACCCCTGAAGGTATTCTTTGTTGATGAGGATAGGTAAAGGAATTGTTCCTGGTGATGATTGTGTGGAGAGATGAAATTGGGGTAAGTGGATGTTGGAGGGAGAACAGGATTACATTTGCCATTTTTTATGCATATAATTTCGGTTTGCCGCTTACTTCGGAAGGTTCTCAATTATAATCATAATCATAATAAAATTAGGTGGTTAGGTGAAAAAACCCGAAAACCGAACTGTATTCAAAACTGGAAAAAATAACAAACTGAATTGTGAATACGGCTTTCGGTTTCAAACTATATCTGAATTGAGAATTGGTTTTAGGTTTAGTTATCGGTTGCACAAATCTTGCTTATTCGGATAATCGGCCGAATTTAATCAAATAAACCTAGTGATAACCAATTTAATCAGATAGTTGAACTGAATAAATCCATCTATTGGTTGAATTCGGTTCAGTTAGGGCATGTGTAGTCATAAAGCCCCTTTGTGGGCGTTACGCGACACGTGACGCGCCACGTCAGCGTATGGGCGTTATGGGGCCTTATGCATTTAAGCCCGTAGTCATAACGCCACTACCTCATCATTACCCAATTAATTAATAAACCCTTAAACTATACATATATATGTATATATATATGTCTGTGTGAGTGGAGGGAAAACAAACAACAAGCATGGCGCCGCGAAATATATAACGAGAGGAGAAAATTTTTACCCCATAACGCCCCCCGTAGTGGTGTTCGGGGCGCTATGGGGGCGTTATGAAGGAAAAGGGCGCCATATACAGCCCCATTACACATAGTCTTAGACAGATTTCAAATTCAGATCGGTCCACTTTTTAGTTAGGGCATAAAAAACAACAAAATTGAATAAACTTATATCCAAACTGATGAATACCTCTATATATATTTGATTTAACTTAATAATAACTAGGTGAAACACCCGCACTACGCGGCGGGGTGTTCGGTAAAAAGATGGTGAGCATATTTTTGTAACAACCCATCACTTATACGACATTACGATAACCAAAGAAGTTGCATGCCTTCATAGTTTGTTTTGTTCCAAATGAAAAGCATTGTATTTCGAATACAACTCATTCTTAATAAAATTTATGTCTCAACGTTAAGAAAAAACTAACCATATGCTTATTATTATTTTTTTTTTATAAAAATAAAGAAAGTAAGTTGTTAGAGAAAAATAAAATTACTAAAAATAATTGGGTTAAATTAAATATATATGTACTTTGTAGTATGAGAGCTGAAATCCACAAAAACGAATACCTATCCGGATAATTCGATAGCAGAAAAAAACATTTTATTTCAAACATAACTCAATTTTTTTTTTCAAAATACTTATATCGAAGCGTTGAGAAAACAAATTAATTACAACTACGTACTTTGTTATTTTTATGTTCACTTAAGTTATGAGTGAAAAATAAAATTACTAAACTTAGGGCTGTAAACGAACCGAACGAACACGAACAAGGCTATGTTTGTGTTCGT
The DNA here is from genome assembly GCF_002127325.2 of Helianthus annuus. Lineage (NCBI taxonomy): Eukaryota > Viridiplantae > Streptophyta > Magnoliopsida > Asterales > Asteraceae > Helianthus > Helianthus annuus. Next base: position 12,448,915 of record NC_035449.2, read on the forward strand.
TCATTAAGGAAAATTTGGATGTTCGTGAACTGTTCGCGAACACATGACAAACAGAAGTTTGTGTTCGTGTTCGTTCGTTAAGGAATTTTGGTTGTTCGCGAACAGTTCATGAACACCAACCACGAACACAAATGAACTTTAATTTTGAAAATTAAAAAGGCACCGTTAATCTTAAACATTGTACACAGCGAAAGTAGTTAAATATAACCATTTAAAGATTGAAGGGATGGATAATATTGGGTTCAATCGATTGGAGATAAGCTGAATGAAGGAGCGTGATATCAAAAAAGGGAGAGGGCAAGAGAGAGGGAAATAATACATATGGGGAAAGTAAAAAATTAATAAAACATTATAAATTTTTAGAAAAATAAACATAAAAAACCTAAACGAACGAACACGAACGAACATATTATCGAACGTTCACGAACGCAGTCGAACGAACGAGACCTTTGTTCGTGTTCGTTCGTTAAGCTTATCGAACGAAATTTTTTGTTCGTGTTCGTTCGTTAAGCTTATCGAACGAACATAAACGAACTTCCCGCCGCACGGTTCACGAACTGTTCGCTGAACGTTCGGTTCGTTTACAGCCCTAACTAAACTTAAATGAGTTATCAACATATATTAAACATGTGTTGTTTATAGTGTAAAGAGTGAATTATTTATCCTCGTTTACCTCTTATAACTATTTATTATATTCAAAATTCTCATATAATGTACTTATTTATGTAATTTGGAATTTTTTCTAAGCAAACAATAACTTTAAAATTATTTTAATAGATAGATGGTTAAAAGAATACGGATTCTATATTTTGTGTTGGAATGCTATTACAATGAATATTATTATAATTTTGATTATTACAATTTTGATTTTTATTACAGTAAATAAAAGAAAAGGTCAAAGTTTAGTTTTATGTAGAAAAATAAAGAAAAAATATACATAATTTAAAATAATCAATTAAAATAGATACTCTACACCCTCTTTAGAAATGTAAGGTTTCATGTAGAAAAATAAAGAAAAAATATACATAATTTAAAATAATCAATTAAAGGAGGTACTGTACACACTCTTTAGAAATGTAAGGTATAGAATATTATAGAGGTTTCTTTGCTTGTGGGCTTAGGGGTAGGAGGAAAACGTGCATGTGTGGATCTAGTTGGGGTTTCCCCGCTTGTGGGCTTAAGGGGTAGTGTTTTCACGGTGGGTCAGACAGTTTTAAAGACTGATTCGGGAAAAGTTACCAAACACTAGAAAGCGTGCCTTGACAACCAGCACGTTTTTATCCCATTTGTTTTTTATACTTTTGGTTTCTTGGCATCAGAGGTTTTGGACCTACTTAGTCGAGTTCAAAGGGTCATGCATAGTAATGTTATCGCCCCGAGATCTATGGACGTAGTTTTTAAAAGACTTAGTTTTGCTATTCAAAAAGTGGTAGCGGCGCAACTTGTTGCCCATTTACCATCTATTTCGATGTAAATTCTTAACTTGATACAAAATTTGCAAAAATATTTTACTAAAATGCGACAAATAGTGAGATCACGTGTGGTCACTTTTTATTAAAAAAGGGGCTAACTTTGTAAAATAATAACCAACTTTTAAAAGCGTTCCAATTAGGTCACTCAAGTTTTAAAAATGTTTCATTCGGGTCAATCAACATTCATTTTTTATTAAAATTAAGGGGCTGTTTGGTAGCCTCTTAATAACCATTCAGATGCTACCTCTTAATGGTTTAAAACCTCTGAATGAATAAGAAGTAACCACAAGTCTGAATGGTTAAGAGATAACCTCTGAATGGTAAATCATCACATGTCACATTCTTTTACCTTCTCATTGGTAAAATTCTTAATGGTTCCATTAAAAGGTAGCCTCTTAATGACCATTCAGAGGCTACCAAACAGCCCCTCAGGGGTTTTCATCCATTTTTTAGGTAACTATGGTGATATGGATTTTTGTTTATTTTTTCCCTTTAATTGATGCTTACGCCGAGTGATGACGTGGTTTTTAACTTGTTTTTCTAATTTTTAATGTAATTAAAGTGTTTTTAGCTTTAATAAATATGATTTATACATTAAAATAAACCGATCTCAGTATCTTATGCTCTATTTTTTTCTTGACACATGGAAAAACGGACATGACTCGATTTGAATGTTAGTTATCTAATTGAGACAAAAACTATACGAGTGACCTAATTAGAATACTTTTAAAACTTGGTTACTATTCTATGACATTTTCAATAAATAAATAAACAAATAAAAACCCAGATAAGTAAAAAATGAAGATTAAAACTCGTATCACTTGATGATATTTGGTTAATCTGTTATACTAATACGCTTGTATAACTCATTTCATTATCAAATTCATATGTCAAGGTTTAGTTTTAAAAACCTTTTCTTAACGGGTCAAACAATTTTAAATTTATGAAGCAAGAGATAAATAAGTCTAAATAGTATCCCATCCCGACCATAAGCCACCTAAGACTATAAGGTATGGTGATGGACCATCCTTGGAGGATGATTCGTCACGTAGGTGCCACGTCATATTCCTCCCAAAGATGGTCCATCCTCCAAAACTAGAGGGCATGGTAGGATGGTCCTAGTCATAGTCCTCCACCAATTTTTATGTTTTTTTTTATTTTTTTTAGTCTTCTATTTTTTTTTTTAACATTTAACAAATATACTAACAAAATATTTTCATTAATATTAAACCCACGTTACGTAAACATAAAAGAAAAACATAAACTTAAAAAAAAAACCAAAGACTTAATAAAAATAAACATAGAGTTAAATCATTTGATGTTTTTTCATGATGTCGTGTTGTAATTTTTTTAACATCGAACGTTTCGGCTCGGGTTCGTCCTCGACATTCATCGATATTATTTCCCATTCCTTGAGCCGAATTTTTTCATCGGAAATTCGGATTTTCTCATTCGCCAATCGGACCTTCTCGCGTAACTTTTCTTCCGATACACGACTTTTTTCTTCGACGGCCCGCTCCTTCGCCTTCGTCTTTTGGGCCGAGACGTCGTTGTACATTTTTAAGTGTTCCATAAACTCAACCATGTTCGGGTCCACCTTTTCCTTTTCTTTTCCCTTGGCCCGCTCCTTCTTTGATTTGTCTCGGCCCGTTGGACGCTCCGGTTCACGTACGTTGTACTCCTCTTCGTCAAAGTCGGCGTCATCATTTAAGTTTATGTGACACCTCGCGTCCGATCCATCGGCGCTAAAACTACTCGTTTCCGATGTTTTTTGGCGTTTCGCCATCGCCACCTTGTTGGGAATAGGCCTCCATTTCGGTTCGTCTTTTACAACCATCCACGCACGAACGTGAGGAAAGTTGGTATTACCATTCTTTTCCTTATACTTTTCCAACGCCATTTTGAACACATCCTCGCCATTCCACCTGCTACGACGGTCACTTGTATATAATTTATTATATTCCTCGCAAAACCTGTTGATGGACGAGTTCATTTTCCGCCACTTTGAGGAGACCGAGTCGACATCTCGATACGGGCCTTAGTCCATAAAGACGAGAAACTTGGCCAATACCTTGGACCAAAACCCCTCACCCGATTGGTTATTACCTATAAAAAACAAACAAAATATATAAAGTGTTAACATAATAATAAACAAAAAATTTAAACTTTAAAACTAATAAACTAAAAAACCTACTGTTAAAAAAATTAAAACTTTAAAAGTAATAAACAAAAAAACCAACTGTTAACAAAAAAAAAAAAAAAAAAACTTAAAAAAAAAACAAACTATCGGGTAAGAAAAAAAATTAAACTTTAAAAAATTTAAACTTTAAAAAATGTAAACTTTAAAAAATTTAAACTTTAAAAAAAATACGAACCTTTTGTCGGGTTGTCAGAAGTGCCAATGAAAGCCTTGGCTAAGGCTTCTTCTTCAATTGGTGTCCACTTAGTCGCCTTCGGTTTCGACGGTTGATCACCCACCACTTGCTTGCCTTTGTTTCGTTTTCTTTTCCCTTTAGGCGGTTGGGTTTCGGGAACAATCTCCACATCGTCTTCGGGTTCGGATTGGGTCGGGATCGGTTGAGGTTGAACGGGTGGTGTGGGGATCGGTTGAGGTTGAACGGGTGGGAAGTTCCAAGCACCCCGCATCATCATTTGTTGAAGGGCTTGATTTTGGGAGATTTGAGCGAATTGGTTTGGTGAGTGTTGGAATGAAGCAAACGCATTCGATGAATATTGCGAGAATTGGTTCGGTTCTAGCGTCGGATAATATCCCGGAACCGAGAAAACATTAGGTTGGGTCGGATTGTTGGGATTATTCGGGTTGTTCGGAGTGTTCGGGTTGTCCAGGTTGTTGAACGGATCCATGAAAAAGTGTAAAAAGGTTTATAGTGGAAGAAGGTTTATAAAATAGTGGAAGAAGGTTTATAAAAATTATGTGAGAGAGAGAGATGAAATTTTGGGGTTAATTTTGTTATTGAAAGTGAAAATGGAAGGTAAATATATATATTTTAAAATTATGACCGTTTGTTTTTATTCAAAATTTGGAATTTTTTTTTAATTAACGGTCGAAATCATAAATGTTGGGCCCCACTTTTGGACATTCTCAAACGGCGAAGAAGCGACGGAGAGGCCGCGACGTGGGGGGCGGCACGGTGTTGAGTGCGTCGCCGGTCCAAGACGGTGTGGGGACGAACCCCATACAGAGTAGCAAATAAACATAGCAAAAAGGCGGAATCTTCGGAACAAACATGTAACCAGTCAAATCTTAGGGAAAACCCATCTAACCAGTCAAATCTTAGGGAAAACTTCATTTGTATCTATCGTTTTAAGGATTCGCACTAAGAGTACACGTGTCGAGCTACTAGTGTGTTCACGTGGAGTGCGTTTTCGTACAAAAGGTCTCCAGGTATTTGACATTTTCACACCAAGAATGCACTTTGATTTTAGAATTTGAAAAGTGAAGGCTTTTTTTTTTTTTTTTTCACACACTAAGAGTACATGCTATTTGACTATACATATATACTAGGATCTTGACCCGCCGCGCGTTGCGACAGCGTCGAAAGTTAAAGTAACTCGTATTTATACTGTATATTTGACCCGACTCTAATTACATCACCTTCGAATGAAAACATATTATATTTGACCCGACTTGCTTTCAAATACAGTTTAAGAACGTACACAAAATAAGTATAAACGTACTATTTTTTACCAAACTCGCTTGAGAAAAAAGTTTATGTCAAAACGTGAGTCATTTATGTTGAAACGTGGGTCATTTACGTTGAAACGTGAATTTTAAAACGACATGTACGTTAAAACCGCGATACACAGCGCGTTATGTCGGCGTCACCTTAGTTGTTTATAGATGACGACACGTTATGTGATGCGTTAACCACACAAAACACGTGTTTGACGTATCCGATCAAACTCAGTGTAACCTATTAAAGACAAAGGTCTCAAATAAAATAAGACGTTTAGTTATTAAGTAGAAAAAGTTGGCAGATCAAAGTTGTCGATTACCAAAAATTAAAAGTGAATGCTTAAGTTACCTAGTTTAAGAGTGTGAATTGAAAGAACTAAAAGTAGAGGGGTTAAAAAGTAAAAGTATAGGTATTAGAATTGTAATATATGAAAATTGAAAGGAGATAAATGTATAGGGCTAAGTGTGTATTTTTGTAAAAGTTGAGGACTTAAAGACAAAGGTCCCCCACCGACCTTTGTCTTTAAGATTATCCTAGCAAATGAAATCACGCGCGTTGTGACGAATGATAACTCGATCGGTTTCGGTATATAACAAACGACGGTTTCGGTGTATAATAAACAAAATAGAAAACTCAAACAATAAAGTCGTAACACTTCTGTTTGAGTTTAGTTAGATAACTAAAGGTAGCATTTCTTATTAAAATAAATTAGTTAAATATAAGTTAAATAATAGAAGAAAAATCATTAGATGATATAACTCACTTGGTTTTAGTGCACTTGTTATAGAAAATGAAAGAAAAAAATTATAGTTGTGTACTCGATTGGTTTTGACGCTAGTTGTAGCAAACTAAAGAGAAAACAAAAATATTACAATCGTGTACTCGGTCGATTTCAACGAATTCATTATAACAAAAAGAAAAGGGGAGTTTAAAAAATTAACAAAATTTGTTTTCTTAAATTTGAGTTGCAGAAAAATAATAAAAGGATTAAATAAAGTAAATTCGATATTTAAAAAGACAATATAAAACATAAACAGGAAAACAGAAAAAAAAATCAATAAAATAAATAAAAGCAATTAGTTAGAAAAACAGAAAAGGTTAGGGAGAAAAAGAAAAAGGAAAAATCAGTAAAAGATTTTAAAACAATTAGTTAAGAGAAAAAAATTGCAGTTAGAGAGAAAAAGAAAATGAAGTGGGGAGAAAAATTTCTCTAAGAAACCATGGTGGGATTCGAACACTAAGCCTTTGTGTCATTCATACAACTACTTAATTTGAAAGAACTAGGGTTAAGACCCGCCCGCGTTGCGGCGCGGGTACATCGTAAACATTGAATGGATTAGTCCAAACATTATATAATGCATCAACTATATGAAAACACACATTTCGACGCATCCAGTTGAATTCAGTGTAACCTGTATAAGCATTGTGTTTGGATCAAACGTAAAGTAAATGAAATTCATATCGAACAATCATAATGTATTATATGTGACCCAACTTATACAAAGGAAATGTAACGGGTATGAAGGAAAATATGCATATGTAACTGAAAGGGATTAATTAGAGTTAAAGTTTACGAAACGTACATAAAATAAACACGAAAACATATTATATTTGACCTGACATCATTTCTCAAAAAAGTTTACGTCGAAACATCGAACAACTTGAATTTATACGAAAACGTACATAAAAATATGCACGTAAAAATGGTTTCTTTAAACGAAAACGTATTATATTTGACTTGACTCGTCTATAAAAAAAGTTTATGTCGGAATGTAGAAGAAATCATATTTACACATACTCGTACATAAAATATGCACGTAAAAAATAGTTTTTAAGTAAAGGAAATATAGGGGTAAACCGAAACAAAAAATTAGTAAAAATTTTAATAGGTTAAAAACGTTCGTAAAACCGTGCCAAGTAGCACCAATGCCACAACCACATCGACTCTCAACATCGTAAAAATAAAATAGATAAAATGGTAAAAATTACACTGAACGAAAAGCAGACTAAAATCGTTGAACCACACACACCCGTTACAGTGTCTTAATACGAAGAAATTAACCAGAAACGTAAAACGTAGAAAATGATAACTTAGTCGATCTACGACCCGCCCGTTGCGGCGAACTTTTCAAAAGGGGAAAAATGGACGCGTTGCAACGGGTCTGTCAAATATGAAAAAATAGAGCAAAAACGTTGAACCTCACATGCACGCTACAACATGTTAACTCGCAAAATTTAAAACGAAACGTAAAACAAAAAACTTTCGAAAGATAAAAAGTATGGGGTACAAAAGTTGTAGATAATAACGTGTTGTGTTAACTTATAAAAGATGGAAAACTTTGGGTTAAAAGTAAAAAGTGAAAAGGGGTTAAAATGTAAAAATATGAAATGTTTGGGTTAGAAGTGAAAAATCAAGTTTTTTTTTTTTGAAACACCCCCTAAGCACAAGTTACATGTTATGATGCACATATAAGTTGATTTTTAATATATGAAATAATATTCCGAATTCAAAATATATGAAGAAGACAAAAGAGGTGGAAGAAAGGTCAGTGGCATCACCGACTTTTCTTTTTAATATATATATAATGTTCATTTTGGGATCTTCCCAATAAAAAATAAAATAAAATAAAATAAAAAAACAACCTGTTATGCAATACTTATTGCCAATTTTCCCTAGTTAATTTGCTCCAGTTCCCGTCAACTTTTGTTCTGTTGCGACAAAATACCATTCAGCCACCACAAAGCCTCTAATGCCAACGCTGATGTCAAGGTAAGTTTTTTGTTTTGGTTCGTTGGTCCCTTTGACATGTAATTTATAGAGAGTTTTGGACCCTAAGAGCATATATATGATGGTTTAATCCTGCCAACTTATCGATCCATTGGTAACATATATTCACACTTGTTCATAGTTAAGGGATGAACACTAAGGGATGAACTTTATGTGATAGATGAGGGGTGGTTGAGTTATGTTAATACCCTCACTTACATGACTTAGCTTGGTTCATTTAACTATTCATCGCTAATCCCAACATTAACATATCCCCTCTTTGTTTAATCCCCCACACCTCATTTTATGACTTCTAAAACTCGTTATGTTAGTTGCACTGCTACAAAACTTACCTTGGATGGATGACATGTCGTACTAGATGAATTGCTGGGCAAATCTTCTTTGGCAGCAGTTTAAAAAAACACTGCTGCCAAATGAGTAATTGCCTAGTAATACAACTATACATTTAAAAATATTTCATTTCATTCGCAATTTTTTAGACAACATTTATTTCATCGAAAGTTATTTATAGGCCAATATCTTGATGCACATATTCTTATGGATCCAGATTATTCTCTAAATATTTGTTTATGTATATCATTTTACGTACAACATGTATAAAAGTGTTTATGATGAATATAGGCGGCGAACATTATGTTTTACTAACCTTTTGTGATTCAAAGAGACAAGTAAACGTAAAGGTAAGATGAATATCGTGTCAATTTGCCTTTGACTTAGGAAATATTGCACAACCATTTTCCAATCGGTTGATGTAGACAACCATAATTTGACGTATATGAAATCAACCATTCTTACACTTTGACGGGTATAATAATGATGTTGAAAATTGGGAAAATGACGTCCCTGGAAAATTTATATAATTTATTTTCTTTAGACAACATATGTGAGACAATTTCAAAACCTTAACTTGTTAATAAAGATCTGACATTTTGAAAAATTTATGATTCGTTTGGTTACAAAAGCAAACAATCTTTTGATTCTTTGTATACAAAATAATTGATATGTTATTCCAACTAAGTGTGTGTAATTTGGCATATCCGATACACACAAACATTTATACCGATGACTAGAAAAACATCTATATCTCAAAAGCGTAAAACTCTTGCATGCTGGCAGTCTTGAGCAAAGTTCCATGGTCCTAAAAGAATTGAACCTAGCATATCCAATATATATGGATGGTGATAAAAATGGGCCGGTTTACATGACAAATGATGGTGATAGACGTTGTTTCAAGCTCTACTTCTAAAAATCAAGTTGGTGTCGTGAGTTATTTTTCAAGCTCAAACTTGATTCCACAACAAAACAAAGAAGATCATTGATGCACCGATCCGATTATTGATTGACTTGGTTAAAACCGGTTCAAGGGTCCTAAATACCTAACATATACAACCGATTGGGTTATTAACCTATATAACCATTTTTATAGAAAATTAAAAAAAAAATCAGTTAAATACTAAGGGTGGCCGGGGCACTCCACGGGTAGGGATGCGGGTACTTTACCCGCACGGTAACACCGCCGCCACCCCCAAGGTTAGGCCATGCGGGTTCCGGTCACGGGTTTACCTACTAGCTCAAGGGTAGTGTAAGGGTGTAAGGAGTGGTTAAACACTTTGAAGTGGCAAACCAAAAAACCGACCAATTAGAGCGCGCCATGTCAATCAGTCAAAAGTGTTTAAACTTTGGTGAAAAGTGTTGGCAATGGTTTAAACACTTGGTAAAGTGGTAAACTATTTTTTTTTAAAAAAAAGAAAAAGTTGTGATTGGTTGAGATAGGAATGGACCCCACCCACAATACCCCCTCTCTCTCTCTCACTACCCTCTCTCTCTTATTTTCCCGATCGGCAATACGTCACCGAGCGACAACCAAACCGACGCGGCAAAGGGGTTGGCGGCGGTGTTGCCGCGCGGCAAACCAGTTTGCCACTTCCCTTTGCCGCACCACACCGTATACCCTAAAGGTTTGAGGGTTGGGGTGTTTAAAGTTGTGTGCTTGGTGGATGGAGTAAAAGAGTGGGGTCTATGGTTCTAAGGTACTTGTGGGTAGGCGCCACCAGTGTTTTGTACTTCTAGGGTACCTTGAGTATATAATTGACATGACAATGCAGGATTGGTAAGGGCTAAGATTGTACCCTTGAACGCCCCTTACTCTCATAAACTCAATAAAGTTCTTTTTTTATTTACTTTTAAAAATTTACAAATAACAAAACATAGTTTCGTTCCAAAAAAACATAGAAAATTGCAAATACATTTTTTATGATATATAATCATCATTGTCTATGGGTACTGTTTATGTATTAAGCTGTTATAAAAAACTAATTTTGCTTTAACCGGTTCCTAATAGATTTCTAACCTAAACTAGTTTTGGGTTTATATTTTTTAAAGGCAATGATTCTCCCAAGACTCTAACTCTCCACCTTCAAGGATTGCTCCACTTTTACTTCAAAGGTTTTGTCAATTGGACCTAATCCCCCAACATCAATTCCTGGTTTATTAGTTCGTAACTCGTTACAATTCTGATTAGTTACATGTTTCGGTTATTGTAACATGTTAGTTTATGCACCTCTCTCTAGACAGGTGTGTTCATCAATGCGATTATATTATACTATATATTAATTTACATCATTAGTTACAGTAGACAAAAAGTCTTTACTTTTAGGCTTAATTACCAAAATGCCATTATAATAGAATTTTCATTTACACATCTAATTTTTAATAAGTTTATCATACATCTAATTTTCTCAAGGTAAAGTCTTTCTAACTTTCGTATGTACCGTTGTAAGTAGGTTATTTTATTCACGTTTCGAACCTATCGCATGTATTCTTTTTTATGGTTATAACGAGCGTCGATACCATCACAGACTGAACCAATAACTTTTTGTGGCATTCGAATATACCATCATGACATGGTTTTTTTACCTTTACGTAAAATGTCCATTCGTGATTGTTTTTTTTTATCTATGTTTAAAGTTTGAACCCGCCACGAATCGCGCGTGGTAAAAGTAAAACCCCTAGTTTATTAGAATTGCAGAGGTGAAAGTGCGAAACAAGGGTCGAGTGAATGTTTGTTACATTACATTACATTAGTACTATTGGATCCCATGATTTATTATAATATTTGATTAATTTTCTATTTATTACTAGATAACCAAATTAAAGAAAACCAGTCATATTATCAATTACTATTAATTTCCTATTGATTACTATTAATTTCCTATTAATTTAGACAACATATTATCAATTACTTAGCTTATTTTTATATCCTGAACTAATAATTTTTTCGTAAGATAGTAATGAAATTTTTATGTCCTAACACATCCTGTCTTTAACATTGTTTTATAAAGATATGTACCTAAATGCAAACAATTTAAATGATATATTATAATCTGTTTTTATTGTTTGATTTTGATCGTTATTAAACCTACCCGTGTGTTCACACGGTCCTACAACTATCATACATATAGTTCTAAAACAGCCCACAGAAGCCCAGCCCAACGCTAGCCCACTTGCTATACAATACCCAGAGTCGGTTTGCCCTGGTTAATCTTCTTCAGTTCCCCTCCGATAAAACACCACCGTCGGTTCTATCCACCACCGTTCAGGCTTCAGCCACACCACCCCGCGGAGCCTCTTACGCCACCGTCGACCGTCGAGGTAAGTTTCTCTTCGATCTCTTTTACATGCGCTTTATTGATGGTTTATTATACCTAAGAAACAGATCTATCTGTTGTTTAATCTGCCAACGTACCCATTCCTAGGTTACATATGTTCACAATTTGCTTATTCCACCATTAACGTATTGTTTCTTTGTTTAATCCCTCATTTCACCACTTATATTGATTCACGTTATTCAATTTGATCGAGTGTTCAAATTAGGGTTTCTCCAAGCTCCAACAATAGCATATTCATTCAATGGGCTGTTTCTTTATTCTTCTCCGTTTTTTGAGTTTTTTTCCTCACGGGTTTTGTTTATCTGATTTAGGGCAATGCCTTTAACCTAATAATATTTTGTTTTTATATTATCCAAGCCCTAAAATCAAAATATGTTTGTTTGCATTTGCCAGATGAAATACCAATTTTTTGGCATATCATATTCTGATGTTATTCACAATAGATGTTTGATAAAATGCCTGAATGAAATCTTGTTTTGGCGCTAGCTCAAATTACGGATAATTATTATGTTCTCAGGTTGATTTTTGTTATATCTGCTAGTTTGTCTGAGACTCTGAATCAGTATTGATATAACACACACCAATCTCTTGATCTTTTATACTTTAAACATCGGTGAATTTCTACCTATCATTTGTTTAGTTTATAAATCTTGCCCACGGTCGTTTGCCCAGTTTAGAACATTGATTATTTCTTCTATAGTCTGCTAGGTATTCTATATTTCTATATTCATCATTCATGAAGTGCTAAGCTTATGACATTGACTCTATGCTGGTAAACACTAAACATATCAACATACTTGGTTCTTATATGCTTTGATTCTGTTGCTAAACAACTTTTGTCATATTCTGTTTTTATAAAAGTTCGACAGTCTTAGTATTCTATGGGGAAAATAAACCATTTATGCCAAAATTTTTCTCTAGATGATTATGAATTTGTTTCCATGATATACTTAATAGCAAGAGTAAAATGCCCGAATAGTCCCTGTGGTTTGTCAAAATAACATATATAGTCCCCAACTTTTGGAAATTACACTCATGCTCCCTATGGTTTTACACTTTGTTACTCGGATAGTCCCTAACATGGATGGAGGTTAAATTTTCCAGTTAAGTCTAAGTAAAATGACAAAAATACCCTTACCATCAATAAATAATAAATTAAAGAAATATAAATTATAAACACATCTCCTATTAATTAAATAAAAAGCAAATCAAAACTAAATAAATGAATAACAAAAACTAATTTAAATTACCCACCCCTCACATCTTGCTTCATACCATCTGCACCACCACCCACCTCCACCATAATCACCACCTGCAACCCCATGTCACCACCATTCATCTTTTTCTCAAATTATAAAAATCAAACAAAATCCAAGCCTTATTTATGCAATTTCACAAATATTTTTGTCTTCTCAAATTTCCCCAATTTCACATACAAATCCCCTTGAGAATGAGATCAGCTGCTAATAATGACCACAACAAGAGTGGCCAAGAAAAAGATAAAAAAGGGTTATATAAAACAATTTTCACTCACCAACATCTTTTCCAATTCTAGTCTTTCGAAGCACCTGTATAAAAAAATTATAACTGTAACATCTTCAATCTTCCAGCTATATGCATATATACCGTATCTTTATCTGTTACAATTACTGTTTTGCCTGTGATGACAGCGATTAATTTTGTTAGGGTTTGGTTAGGGTTAGGGTTAGGGTCAAGGTTTAGAAATGGATTCAGGAGAAGTGTGGGGTGAGAGGACGGTTGATGTGTGAGGAGAATTGACGGATTTGTGGTGTGCGGGTTAGTGGCGGTTCCCGCTGGTGGTGGAGCTCCGATGAGTTTGAGATGTGAAAAATATGGAAGGCTGGTTGGTTGTTGATTGTGGCTTGAGAAAAAGGGTGAAGATGAGTGAAAGAGGATCATTAGCTTTAGGGTTTTGATGGATAGATTAAGTAAAAGTGGTTGCAGGTGGTGGTTATGGTGGATGTGGGTGGTGATACGGTGGTGGTGGTGCAGGTGGTATGAAGCAGGAGGTGAGGGGTGGGTATTTAAATTAGGTTTTGTTATTCATTTGTTTAGTTTTGTTTTGTTTTGTTTTTTTTATTTAATAGGAGGTGTTTATAATTTATATTTCTTTTAGTTATTATTTATTGATGGTAAGGGTATTTTTGTCATTTTACTTGGACTTAACTGGAAAATTTAACCTTCATCCATGTTAGGGACTATCCGAGTAACAAAGTGTAAAACCATAGGGAGCATGAGTGTAATTTCCAAAAGTTGGGGACTATATATGTTATCTTGACAAACTACAGGGACTATTCGGGCATTTTACTCTAATAACAATATGCTTTGTTACTTTGTGTTTTCTTGTAAATATCTCCATATGATTTTTACTGGTAACTTGACAAGTGTTAGCAAAGCTTAATATTTTTTTTTTTTTTTTTTTTGCAGGGTAACCTCCGGATTATGCTAAACTGGTATTGGAACTAAATTTTGTAGTTTCACTATTTTGGATTTTGACACATTTTTTTCCACAAAATGTTGGGCTCATTGCCGATATTGCCTCTACCAGCACCACCCGCAGATGGTGATCTAGGTCCTCTACCTCCATCTCAAGTAGAAAATGATTCAAAAGACGTGCATATGCAGGACGGTGATGATGATCCAAATAAGTCAAATCCACCTGCATCAATTGCCACGCACACCCGAACAATCGGGATTATACATCCTCCCCCCGATATCAGAACCATCGTCGACAAAACCGCCAGCTTTGTGGCGAAAAACGGACCCGAGTTTGAAAAAAGAATCATTGCTAGCAATGCAGGAAATCCCAAGTTTAATTTTTTGAATGGTTCAGATCCTTATCATGCGTATTACCAGCATCGACTGGCTGAGTTTCGCGCTCAAAATCAAGCCCCGGGCCAGCAATCATCTCAGCCGTCCGATGCACCGGATACTGAACCAGCCCCTTCTGCCGCTCCTGCAGATGGCAATGACGCAACCGAGAAAACCGACCCGTCAGCGAAGTTTAGGCCCGTAAAGAAAGTTCTTGACCCCCCAGAGGCTGAGCAGTACACAATTCGGCTCCCTGAGGGTATTACAGGTGAAGAGCTGGATATAATCAAGCTCACCGCACAATTTGTGGCGCGAAATGGAAAATCGTTTTTGACTGGATTAACTAGTAGAGAGAACAACAATCCTCAGTTTCATTTTTTGAAGCCCACACACAGTATGTTTATGTTGTTTACATCGCTAGCAGATGCCTACTCGAAAGTTCTAATGCCGCCTAAAGGGTTGACCGATAAGCTGAAAAAAAGTGTGACCGACATGACCACTGTACTTGAACGGTCTTTACACCGGCTCGAGTGGGAACGGTCACAAGAGCAGGCGAGACAAAAGGCGGAGGATGAGATTGAACAGGAAAGGCTGTTAATGTCTATGATCGATTGGCATGATTTTGTCGTTGTGGAGACCATAGACTTTGCAGATGATGAAGACGATGATCTACCGCCTCCGATGACGTTAGAAGAAGTTATACGGAGGAGCAAGATGTCGGCGGCTGTAGAGGAAGAGGTTGTGGAGCCCGGGAAGGAAGTCGAAATGGAAATGGATGAAGAAGAGGTGCAGCTTGTGCAGGAAGGTATGAAGGCTGCAACGCTCGAAGAGAATAATGAAGTCGAAACAATCAAGGAAGAAAACGAGCCACGTATGAGGATCGTGAAGAACTATAAGAGGCCTGAAGAAAGGCTTGCAGCAGCGGCTGCAGCTGCAGAGAGAAACCCACTTAACACTGTTGTTTCCCCAATTACCGGTGAATTGATTCCGGTCAATGAGATGTCGGAACACATGCGTATCTCTCTTATTGACCCGAAGTATAAGGAACAAAAGGAGAGAATGTTTGCCAAGATTAGGGAGACGACACTTGCGCAAGATGATGAAATTTCCAGAAATATTGTCGGGCTTGCTCGGACACGTCCCGATATTTTCGGGACCACAGAGGAAGAAGTTTCTAATGCGGTTAAGGCGGAGATCGAAAAGAAAAACGACGAGCAGCAGCTGCCGAAGCAGGTGATTTGGGATGGGCACACTGGGAGTATCGGCCGTACTGCTACTCAAGCTATGTCACAAAATGCAGGTGAAGATCAAATCGATGGGGTTATTGACGGCCGTAATCTTCCCGGTCCGGCAGCACCGCCGCCTAGACCTGGTATTCCGTCGCTTCGCCCGCTACCTCCACCGCCTGGGCTTGCTTTGAATCTCCCGCGTGTGCCGCCTAATGCTCAATACTCGACTGTAAATCCGCCACCTCGGCCCGGGGTTAACATGATGGTTAGTCCACTACGTCCCCCACCACAGCCAATGCAGATGAATTACGGTCAGCAACAACCTTACATGATGAATCGGCCGCCACTACCAATGGGTCAGCCTATGAGTGGTAATCCGCCTAGTATTCCGGTGCCGCCGCCACCTGGATCTCAGTTTACACCTCTTGCACCCCGCCCTTTCATGCCCCAGCATGGCATGCCTATGGTCCCTCCACCACCTATGCCGCAAGGAATGCCGCCACCACCACCTCCAGAGGAAGCCCCTCCTCCGCTTCCTGAAGAGCCTGAACCAAAGAGGCAAAGGCTTGATGATTCTTTGCTTGTCCCTGAGGATCAGTTCTTGGCTCAACATCCAGTATGTATTGTTTTTATTCTAAAAGTCATATTTCTAATTTCTAATTACTTATAGAGTAAAATGCCATCTCGTCCCTGAGGTTTGGCCAGTTTCGCGACTTTCATCCAATGGTTGGTTTTTTCGCATTTGGATCCAGAAGGTTTGAAATCTTGCCATCTTCATTCAGCTCGTTAACTGCATCCTTTTTCTCCGTTAAGTCAGGGGTGTTTTCGTCTTTTTTGATAACTTAAAGGGCAATTCGGTCTTTTGAATACTTGTATGTTATGCTAAATGCTTGTACATAAAGTGAAAAAGACCGAAATGCCCTTTAAGTTATCAAAAAATACAGAAATACCCTTGACTTAACGGAGAAAAATGAATAGTGTTATCAAGCCAGATGAAAATGGCAAGATTTCAAACCTTTTGGATCCAGATGCGGAAAAACAAACCTTTCAACGAAAGTCGCAAAACTGGCCAAACCTTAGGGACAAAAATGGCATTTTACTCTTACTTAAAGATTGTTTAATAATCCTCCATGTAGTGTCAACTGTCAATGTACTTAAAGAGTTGTGTGTTCTGTGACAGGGACCTGTTCGTATTAGTGTGTCGGTGCCGAATGTCGATGAAGGAAATCTGAAAGGGCAAATACTGGAAATTACCGTGGAGTCGTTGTCTGAGAGTGTAAGCAGTTTGAAAGAGAAGATTGCCGGAGAGATACAGCTGCCTGCAAACAAACAGAAACTGAGCGGAAAGGCAGGTTTTTTCAAAGACAATCTATCGCTTGCTTATTACAACGTTGCTGGAGGTGAGATGCTCTCTCTGTCTTTAAGAGAGCGTGGTGGTAGGAAGAGGTAGGTATGGAGGAGTATTATATAGAGTTGAAATGCTATCTCTCTCATTTCTGTCTTGTATTGAATCTGTTTGGTCAAGTATGGAGGATCATATAGACAATTAATGGTGTTGTGTTATTGGTTTTGATTATGCTACTCATATTGTCTATTTCTGACCTGCTATGTTCTCGTTGTGTGTGTGTGTGTGTTTTTTTTTTTTTTTTTTTGGAGAAAATCATGAACAAAAGCCATGATATACGCCACTTTATTGTCGTCTATCTAGCTTACTAACTTGTGTGTCCTGGACGCTTGTCACTTAACATCACTGTATTGATAAGGTATATAGTCTCATGACATGATTTTTCCTAATGAGGTTTAACGCTTCAACATCTAGAAACTTGCCTATTTTTAACCTAGGGTTAACTAACCGAAAACCAATTACAAATAGTTTATACCTGTTGCAATATTTGGAACCTCTGACGGTAAATATACAGATTTATCGTGCTAAGGACTATTAAACATAAGGTGATCATTATGTTTTAGGCTCGATTCATTGTGAAAC
The DNA here is from genome assembly GCF_002127325.2 of Helianthus annuus. Classification (NCBI taxonomy): domain Eukaryota; kingdom Viridiplantae; phylum Streptophyta; class Magnoliopsida; order Asterales; family Asteraceae; genus Helianthus; species Helianthus annuus. Next base: position 12,466,589 of record NC_035449.2, read on the forward strand.
TGTAGGCTTATGCCTAATAATGTCAAATAGGTGATTTTCTATGACCTTGCCCTTTAGAACTTTTTTTGGACTTCGATATACGCTTATAAGGCCATCCGTAGTCATAAAGCCCCTTGTGGGGCGTTATGCGACACGTGTCGTGCCACGTCACACGGGGGCTTTATGGGGCGTTATATCACTAGAGCCCGTAGTCATAAAGCCCCTACCCATCATTACCTATTTAATAATTTTCAACTTTATTAATTAATATAAAAAAAATTGCTTGTTTCTGATTGGTGGAATGTTGGAAAGGAACAAGAATAACGGCGCCATCACCATCGCGCCTCCTACAATTTTTCGATCGATCGCGCCCTCCGTGGCGGTGTGCCGGCGCTATGCCGGCGCGAAGAGGCATACCGCCCCATGCCATGCCGCCCACTACACATCCCCTAAATGCTATTGTGCAAGTGTGAGTTGCTACGATGTATGCATAGTTATACTAGAACTTTTGAAACAAACACGGTATATAACTATTTTTTAAAATGATTTCGACACAATGAATGATGGGAAATGGTTTTGGCACAATTGTGCGCAAAGAAAAGATCTTTCATAAAATATATTCCATTTGTATTACATGTAGAAGAAGTTTTTTGAGTTTTTAAGAGTTTTTTTAGGAGTATTATTATTAAGAGAAAGTTTAAAGTAAAAATAGGTTTTATTGTGAGAGGGAACGCAGCAACCAAATTGCACTGTGTGGAATCCCATATTTCCAGAGGGAAGGATAAATTAGGCAAATCAGATAAAGTGTAATAACATGCGTTTCTGAAAACACAATATTTGTCTTTGAAATCATAACGTGTTTCTTAAAGCATAACATGCGTTTCTAAAACATAATATGGGTCCTTGAAATCATAAATAACATGTGTTTCTAAAACATAATATGCGTCTTTGAAATCATAACATGCGGTTGATTCTTAAAGCATAACACGCGTTTCTTTAGTTATTTGTACTTATACTAGCCTAGACAAAATATCAAATACAAATACCCTTATCATAGTTATACTAGCCTAGACAAAACGTACGAATAGGGTGAAAAGGTAAAAAAAACACGGTGACATTTTCGTAATTATTTACTCGTAGAGTAATTATCGAAATTACCCTACAAATGATCTTGTAGAGTAATTTTGATCTTGTAGGGTAATTTTATAAAATGTTTTTGTAGGGTAATTTTGATCTTGTAGAGTAATTTTGTAGAGCATCATAATTACTCTATCTTGTATGGTAATTTTAATCTTGTACGATAATTTTGATCTTGTAAGGTAATTTTGTAGAGTACCATAGTTACTCTACAAGTGTATCAAAATTCCTCTGCAAATTTCCAAATTACCCTATAAGAACATTTTACAAAATTACCCTACAAGATCAAAATTACCCTACAAGATCGTTTGTAAAGTATTTTTTTATAATTACCTTATGAGCAGATAATTAAGAAAATGCCACCGCGTTTTTTTTTTTTTTTTTTTTTTTTTGCTTTTAATACCTTTCGTATGTTTTGTACGACATGGCTGTTTGTACGTGAACTTAACTCTACTAACCCTTATTATTAAAACTAACTAATATATACAAATTGTATATCTGGGTGATTGAAAATCATTAAGCCCATTTGGTAACACGATATATATATATGCGTATGATTTGACAACACGGGATATATATGCGTATGATATTGGCTTCCACTCGAAAATGCCACCGCGTTTTTTTTTGTTGCTTTTAATACATTTCGTATGTTTTGTACGACATGGCTGTTTGTACATGAACTTAACTCTACTAACCCTTATTATTAAAACTAACTAATATATACAAATTGTATATCTGGGTGATTGAAAATCATTAAGCCCATTTGGCAACACGGGATATATATGCGTATGATATTGGCTTCCACTCCTGTTGCATGTCGATTTGATTTCGCAGTTGATTTCTGTGGAATTTCAACTTATAATAACTAGACCTTAGAAACCGCAACACATACGCATAACGGGATGGTATCACATCATGAGATATATATATATATGCGTATGATTTGACAACACGGGATATGTATGCGTATGATATTGGCTTCCACTCCTGTTGCATATCGATTTGATTTATGTGGAATTTCAACTTATAATAACTAGACTTCATAAACCGCAACACATACGCATAACGGGATGGTATCACATCATAAACCGAGGAACCAAGATTTACAGGCGAGTGATTGCGTTTCTATCAGAAGAATCAACCCACACATCATCTCTGTATACACACGCTTCAATTTCTTTCAGACAATTTAACCAGTTGTTGGGCATAAAGTGCAAAAAAAAAATTTGGGTTATAGATCCACCGAAGTGGATAGCCTTAACCGGATGTGTAGTAACAGGTAAGCTCGAAAGCTGTTCCCGTCCCTGTCAGGGGAGATGCCAACCATCTCTCCTTCTTACGAACACAACGGTGCAGCACATAACAATCTTAATAAACCGACTACTTTTCCCCTTTAGTTCCGATGTGGGACATGTTTTTTAATAACCCATGTATGTACGTACTTATATGGCCACCATAAGCCCAGCCCACCTAGTAACCACCCGCTAGCTATATAATACCAAAGTTCCCCTCAGCCATTCCGTCACCTCCAAGTCTCTCTTGTGGCGATAAAACAACCGTCGGTGATCTAAAGCCACCGTCAGCCGCTCTAACGCCACCGTCGATCGTAAGTTTCTGTTTTCGTTCTTAATTTGATCCCTAATAACAGATCCAGGGTTGCATAATCCTGTCAATCTTATCCATTGATAACATACATTATCTTCACAATTTTTTTTATTTCAGTTCTCCATTAATCTTCATAACTTAGGACATTGCCTTTAAGTTTGATACGCATCCATGCACACGTTAACATATTGTTTTTACTTCCAATTTTGTTAGAAAATTAATAACCTAATCAATTTTTTTATACCCTCCTGATTTAAACTTTTGAACGGAGATTGTTTCTGTATTATTCAAGCCCTAACAATCGAATCAAGTTTGTTAGCATTTAACTATTTAACTAATCGGATACCAGTTTCTTGGCATATTACCTTCATACATGAGGGTACCAGATGTTCGATAAAATGCCTGAACGAATTCTCGTTTTGTCATGAACTCAAGTTACACGTTATTTTATTCTCGGGTTGATTATTGTTGTATGATGTGTTATTTGGTCCAAATCAGTATCTTTTAAAAATTATAGTCATTTTCTCATAAAAAAACAGTTCAATAGTCTGAGGGGCAAATCAGACCAGTATATTGTGTTAGTTTCTGTGTCTTCTCTTGTAAATGTTTAATATGGTTTTTGGTTTTTACTCAAATGTGTTAGCAGATCTGATATGTAACTTTTTCTTTGCAGGGTAACTCCCGGAGTATGGAAAATTCCACCCCTGAATCAGTTGCCACACACACCCGAACAATTGGGATTATACATCCTCCCCCTGACATCAGAACCATTGTCGACAAAACCGCAAGCTTTGTGGTAAAAACCGGACCCGAGTTTGAGAATAGAATCATTGTTAGGAATGCTGGAAATCCCAAATTTAATTTTCTGAATGGTTCAGATCCTTATCATGCGTATTACCAGCACCGACTGGCTGAGTTTCGTGCTCAAGCTCTAGCCCCAGGGCAGCAATCATTGGATGCACCAGAACCCCAGTCAACTCCCTCTGCTGCTCCTGCAGATAGCAATGATGCATCCGATAAAACTGACCCGTCAGCTAAGTTTCGACCCGTTAAGGAAGTTCTGGACCCCCCAGAACCTGAGCAGTACACAATTCGGCTCCCTGATGGTATTACGGAAGAGGAGTTGGATATTATTACGCTCACTGCACAATATGTGGCACGAAATGGAAAATCTTTTTTGACTGGGTTAACTAGTAGAGAGAACAACAATTCACAATTTCAATTTTTGAAGCCCAACCACAGTATGTTTACGTTGTTTACATCGCTAGCAGATGCCTACTCGAAAGTGTTAATGCCGCCTAAAGGGTTGAACGATAAGCTGAAAGAAAGTGTGACCGACATCACCACTGTGATTGAACGGTGCTTACACCGTCTTGAGTGGGAACAATCCCAAGAGCAGGCGAGACAAAAGGCGGAGGATGAGATAGAACATGAAAGACTGATAATGTTAACAATCGATTGGCATGATTTTGTTGTTGTGGAGAGCATAGATTTTGCAGATGACGAAGATCGTTATTTACCGCCTTTAATGACATTAGAAGAAGTTGTAATGAGGAGCAAGATTTCGGCAGCTGTAGATGAAGAGATTGTTGAACCTGTGAAGGAAGTGGAAATGGAAATGGAAATGGATGAAGAAGAGGTGCAGCTTGTTAACGAAGGTATGAAGGCTGCAGCATTTGAAGAGTATAATGGTGTCGATACAATTAAGGAAGAAAACGAGCCATGGATGAGGATCGTGAAGAACTATAAGAGGCCTGAGGAAAGGCTAGCAGCAGCTGCAGCAGCAGAGAGAAACCTGGCAAATACTGTTGTTTCACCGATTACTGGTGAATTGATTCCAGTCAACGAGATGTCGGAACACATGCGTATTTCTCTTATTGACCCTAAGTATAAAGAGCAAAAGGAGAGAATGTTTGCCAAGATTAGGGAGACTACACTTGCCCTAGATGATGAAATTTCGAGAAATATTGTCGGGCTTGCTCGGACACGTCCTGATATTTTCGGGACCACAGAAGAAGAGGTTTCTAATGCAGTCAAGGTGGAGATCGAAAAGATAAACGATGAGCAGCAGCAGCAGATTAAGCAGATGATTTGGGATGGGCACACAGGGAGTATTGGCCGCACGACTACTCAGGTCCTGTCACATAACGCAGCAGAAGATCAAATTGATGGGGTTACTGGTGGCCGGAATCTTCCTGGTCCTGCAGCACTGCCGCCTAGACATGGTGTTCCCTCACTTCGCCCTCTACCTCCACCACCTGGGCTTGCTTTGAATCTTCCCCGTGTGTCGCCTAATTCTCAATACCCGACTGTCACTCCGCCACCTATGTCCACGATAAATACGACGGTAACTACCCTGCATCCCCCGCCGCAGCCAATGCAGATTAATTACGGTCAGCAACCACCTTACATGATGAATCGGCCACCACTACCAATGGGTCAGTCTATGACTGCCAATCCGCTTAGCATTCCGGTGCCGCCACCACCTGGATCTCAGTTTACACCTATTGTTCCTCCACCACCTATGCCTCAAGGAATGCTGCCGCCACCACCTCCAGAGCAAGCTGCTCCTCCACCACCTGACGAACCTGAACCAAAGAGGCAAAAGCTTGATGATTCTTTGCTAGTCCCCGAGGATCAGTTCATGGCTCAAAATCCGGTATGTTTGTTTTTAGCGATCATATTTCTATTTACTTTAAGATTTGCGTATAACCCATTTTTTAGTGACAGTGTGCTAATTGGAGTTATGTTGGTTTTGACTTTTGACAGGGACCTGTTCGTATTAGTGTGTCGGTGCCGAATGTCGGTGAAGGTAATCTGAAAGGGCAAGTACTGGAGATTAGTGTGGAATCGTTGTCTGAGAGTGTAGGCAGTTTGAAAGAGAAGATTGCTGGAGAGATTCAGCTGCCCTGCAAACAAACAGAAACTGAGTGGGAAGACGGGTTTTTTAAAAGACAATATATCGCTTGCTTATTACAACGTTGGCGGAGGTGAAATGCTTTCTCTGTCTTTAAGAGAACGTGGTGGTCGGAAAAGGTAAGGAGTATATTCAGATAAATTTGGTCATATGCTTTGCACATGAGGGTATTTTGGTCAATTCAAAGGTAAGTTCAACGGTAGATTTACAGCTCAAAGCTTATGCAACCTTTGAATTGACAAAAATGTCCTCATGTGCAAAGCACATGACGAAATTTAACTGAAAAAACTAACTGGGTTAGGCCTAAAGGACAAAACGTGTATGATATGAAAACATAAACGACAAAACTCGTCAATTTTGAACATAAAGGACAGCGTCTGAAAATGGGTATAAAGATAAAGGACAATCCTTGAAATTCAATCTTTAGTTTATTAATTAGTATAAATAGATGTTAGGGCTTTGTATTTTCTCCGGTTCATATAACAGAAAGTCTACAAGTTTAATTCAATATTGTGTGTTCAGTTTTGGGACTGATTTCCAACAATACGTTTATAGTATTATAACACATCTAGAAAAGGATTATTATTTTTTTTTTTGTGATTTTTAGAAAGTTACTGGTTGTGTTGGCTATGGGCGACCCTTTTCTCATTCAAAATTACTTTTAATTGCAGGAGATACAACTCAACGGTTCTGGAAAAGAAGACAGTGAATGTTGTGTTATTATTGTCATTTGGGTCACTTCAATCATTGTTAGATGATTCATATTTTTTCTTCCTTAGATTAATACAACAAAAAAATGATATAATTCTAAATATAGTAACTTAGCTGTATATCAATCAACATAGCAAGGTCTCAAAACAAATAATCCACATTTACATAAGTGCCCGTTCGGGTGAAGAAAACCATGAACGCCCTCGGCTCTCCTCATACCGTTCTCCAATATTTCCATTCGTTTTCTCTAATCTCGTGATAAATATATAAACCGAAGTTTGTTAGTTCGGAAATAGAGTCAGAATCGAAAAACAAATTAGAACATCAATTACAAAAATAAAAGATTTGATTTGAGTTGGTTGCTTAAACTCTACCAACTCGCTAGGTATTACTTATACTCGTAAATGAACATTAAACAAGTTGACTCGAGCATGACACAACACGAAATGAATTAATATATGGGTCGTGCTTGGGTTGAACAATTCAACCTGAAACTCGTCAATTGCTCCCCCCCCCACCCCCCCCCCCACCCTAGTTCCTGTACATTTCACCGTATGGCCATGCTAAAAACTTTCTTTCATCATAGGCTATGTTTCTACTTCATTCTTGTTGCACCATTAAAGTCCTCAAGTTTCAAGTTAAGTTGTAGTAACTTTATAAATGTGCATATAAAAATGTAATTTATAGTTAGCATCTAAATTCAATAATGTAGACAATATATAATACATCAATCTCGTTAGACAACCTCAATTTAATATAAAACATCAATATCAAACTTTTAATGAACTTTGTTCTTTATTCCATTTTGGACAACCTCAATATCAAACTTTATACACTAAATCTTATAAAGAAACCATCCTAGATAGAAGAATACTAAACGATTTAATTTTGTTTTCACAATAGTTTAATGTTCTATAATGAATCTCACGCCACACAACACATGCTTTTCACTTTTCATTGTGATTAGTTATTTTACTTGGAGAAGGATTAAAAAGTTTGTCTGTGAATGATAATAGAAAAACGGGTTTTGTATCTCATATATTTGATTATAAAATTGTGTCTCATACATGGTGATATATTCATAAGGTATTTGTTAGGCTAGTGGGTGTGGCATGGCACCACCCCGCCACATCATCGTCGATAGCGCCCCCGGGGCGCCACCATCCACACCGCACGAGTTAAAGGGGGGCGCCATCCATGTCTCGCCAGCACGTTAACGATGGTTTTTTTGATTTGATCGAGGGGTGTTTGGTCAAAATGGGGGCGCTATAGTGTAAAGTGGGTAGTTAAACCACACCCTCCAAGTTAAAGGAAGGAGCTTTAAGGCCTCCTGTGTGACGTGGCCGTGACGTGGCTCTGAGGTGGCGTGATAAAGCCCCTAGGGGCTTTATACCACACCCTCCAGCCGTACAAATCACCAATTGAGTTTACGGATGTACGCTGTATTGTATTAGGATTTTTAAAATTATCCGTTAGAATAATTATTACCCAAAACTCGATTTAAACTCATCTAAAATCCTGACATAAAAATCTCACACTTCTAACAGATCTTATAAATTTGATAATTTCAAGGTAATATTTGGTTTCGATGCAGGTAAATAAATATACTTATGTAATTTGACAAGTATCACCTAATACTTGCAATGTAACTTTTTTGAATTTAATCTCACATCCAGTGTTACATTCAAAAACTCTTCTTGAAATTACGCGTTGGATTTAGATTCTTTTGTTATCCACTTATCCTAAGTTTAACACAAGGACCCACATAATTATTATACCATTGATTATATTTTAAACAATATTATACATCTCATTGGTCGTGAAAGAATTGTTTAATATACATCTCATTTGTCGTGAAAGAATTGTTTTCTTATAAGAAGTTAACAAGCAACTTGATGCGTATTTTAGATGAGTACCTTTTTAATAAACAAAGAATCTATTTGAAGCCATCATATCTGTCACCAGGCAACAAAAATAGTTTCATATAAAATAAAAAATGTTTATACATTAATCATCATAAAAGTTGCATACCTCTAAATCTATACTCAATTAGTGGCGAAGCTTGACCCGAATGATTAGATATGTTAATTATACGAGCTCAACATTAATTATCATATAAGTTACATACCTCTAAATCTATATCCAATAACCAGATATGTAGTGTGTCATGATTATACGAGCTCAACATTAATCATCATAAAAGTTGCATACCTCTAAATCTATATCAGTCACCATAAAAGTTGCATACCTCTAAATCTATACCCAGTAACAAGATATGTCATGTGTCATAATTATACGAGCTCAAAATTTTTTGATGGTTTCTATTATTTCATCCATTATTCTTAAATCATATTTAATCTTAAAATATTGTTTTATAATTTTTAAATATTCATTAGTACTGATTTAACAATCCGTGAAAAAATAAATACATTGCTTTCTAATCTATCATCATAATCATACTCACTAAATCCCACTAATAGTAAACCTAAGGTAAGGTAAAAGGAAGGTAAGATGAAGACAACCTTACATCTACCTCTTAGGAATAGAAAGACTCCTTCCAGTGGGACCCTCGACTTGATAGTAGTTTTGTATCAAGCATTGGAAATGAGACACATAATACTCAGCAATCGGGACAAATGCTGATTTGTGCATGTACCCCTTGTCTTTTAGCTATCAACGCCACCACATGATGCATGATTAGTCATCCGCCGCTTTTAACATTATTTTCACAAAATTAGTAAAATAACGTTAAAATTAGTACATTTTCAATTTTGCCATATCAAGTCCCACACATATCTATAATACTATAAAAAGGAGAAGTGATGTACAAAAATGTAATTTGACTAGGGGTACACATTTTTAAGAAGCATGTACAAGGGACTGCAAGCTGGTAGAAGAAGAAGTTCAGCAGACTTTTAAGACGCTCCAGGGGCAGGCTAGGGATTTCACCCATGAACCCTAATATCCCATTATATAGCATGTAAATGAATCTTGCAATGAAGACGTGAAGATAGAAAGGCAGATTGAATGTGAATAATGGTGGGAGTCTCCAGGTTGCAGATGAAGCATCGGTGTGTTTCAATTTCATCTCAAGTTCATCATGGTTGAAACACACAAGACACATCTCACCAATTTTGAATGCCAGAGCAACACAAAGTTTCAACAACAACACTGATTTAGACTGTTATTTGTTTGATTTCTTCAATTTCATCTCATCAATCCGACCACCTGCTTAGGTTTTCCTCAACTCTTCTGCTGTACAGAGTCATCACCGGCAGGTCGCCGCCCTGAACCATTTAGGGTTTAAGCATTTAGGGTTTATCTCATTAGTGCTTACTTCGTCTTTTTTATTTTGATTGTTCAGGTTTTGGCTGTTGATTTTGCTCTCTAAGCAAGGGTTTGTTGTTGAGGTATATTGCGTTTTATTAAAAAAAAATCTTATTTGTATGCTGAGTGTTATTTACTACTAATACATGACTGTTTATTGATCAGATGTGTTATCTTTGTTGTGTATTTTGTGCTAAGTTAATTAATTCTGAACGATTTGGTTGTACCAAAGTACTTATTTACTGTTATATCATATATATATGGGTATTTGCTGATTAGAACTACACTCCTGTTTATGTTATTTATTTTATACAAGTACCATTCAGTTAATAGTTTATTTGATTGCCACTTGTTGATTTTTGATGTGTTTCTATGGGTTTTTGGCTTCAGTCTCTGTTTGTTTATCTAAGATTTTACTGGTTTCCTTCCATCATCAAGTTTTATTTCTTGATTATGTAAGGGTGTTTAGAGTTCTGCTTTAGATCATTTATTATCTACATTGCTGCTATTTGTTAATTTTCTAATTTTTCTTTGTATGATATAGCAATTTTATGACCATGATAATATTTGTTTTGAATACTGTTTATGGGTTGTTGACTTCTTTTGTTCTTTATAGTAATCCAATATGGATTCAGATTTCAGAAACATGTAAGGGTGGGGCTACGGATGTTTTACCACAACCACCACCTGTTCCAGAAGACCTCGTTCCAATCAAAGCTGAGCCAGAAGCCAAGAAGAAGGTCATGCGTGTACCCATGGCTAGGACGGACTCCAACGACCTGAAACATCAAATCATATATTGGTTTCTTGTGATGTAGCGAGAACCATTTGGTTTGTCGTAGCATCTTTGATAGCCATCTTCCCAGCCAACGGTCACTAGCGGTAAGATTTTTAACGGTCGAGGACAAATTAAAAAGAAATCTGTGGGGTAAAAACTGAACTGAATTAGAATTCGGTTGTCAAGTTAGTTTTGCCAACTTCGTCGACTAGATTTATTTTCGACCAAAAAGTATTCAATCTTTAAACTTTTATTGTCGTGTGAACCTTTGCAGATTGAGAAGCCTTTGCATTGACATGGTGGTAGGCTTGAGCATAATTAAACAAACCAATATGTTTGTGTTTATAGTAGTAGACATTGGTCAACGATGACAATCATATGCTATTACCTGATCATTTGTCAAATTTAGTAAATACAAATATCATCAGCTGATTGATATTTGATAATTTATCAATGTTTGAGCATGTGGCATGTGTAAAATTTGATGAACTTTTGTTGTACTGATTTTACTTTTTGGTTCACTGACTGTTCTTTGCCAGATGGATAGGAGAACCAGTGGGTTAAATCTGACTGGAAGCAAGATGAGAACATTGCTGGGAAGTGGAATTATTAATTATACATCTGGCAAATGGAATACGAATGCGAAAATATATTACAAAAATGATTTTTTAAGGTGTTTGTTTATATATGGTCAGTGTTGATTATTTTTTTAATCTATTTGTTTATTTTTGCAGTCATTTTTAGTGATGCTAAGGCACAAGAAGCGTGTTGGGTAAACAGGAAATGACACTGAAACTCAAAGGTAAGCCGCTAGAAGTTTTGTTGGTCTCTTAGTGTCGAAAATTTCAACCAATTTATTTGAAATTTGGCTACCTTAGGCTAGGTTCAACTCAATGGGCCCATGGGGTCAAACGATAAAATTTGAATTAAATGGGCAAAGCCTAGCCCGAACTGTTATTCAAATGTTTTCTACACCTATAATTGATTTGTTAAGGAAAAATGGATATTCATTTTAACACCATACTTGTATATTTATATTTGATAAATTAATCTAATACTCAAAATGACTCAAAAATGTTGAGATGGGTCAAACCGGCCCGAATTGTTTCAAACCACATTTAAAACTGACCTTTATCACCCAAGCTCCACTGATAATTTGCAAGCTAGGGAAAGTTTATGTTGGGTGCAAATGAGCCGAGCCGAGCCCGAGCTCGACCAGGCTCGAGCTCGTTTAACTTATGAGAGCTTAACGAGCTTTATTTTAGGCTCAAGCTCGGCTCGGGCTCGATAAGGCTCGGCTCGTTTCGAACTTTTTCTCGAGCCGATAGCTCGCGAGCCGCTCGGCTCGTTTGCACCCCTAATAAGTGCACATTATTTAAGTCAATGATGATATTTTATAAAATATTATATAAGCACAAATCATTACAAATATGATTACCACATCAGCATAATTTTAAGTTTTATAAATTACTATATTTACTTGTTTATCAATCTTTGATGAATACAATAATCATGTTCTGTTCTTGGAAGCTCTGGAAATATTGGTCAAGATCAACTGCCCAAATGCTACTCAGAGTTCTTATTAATGATTGCAGCCCATCTATATCAATAGATAACATCAGGCTTAATAAATGAGGTATGGTTTATCTATGCATTTATAAACAAACGTTACTTTTGTATTGATTTAATTAAGGATTTGCTTGTTTTTATTTTGTTAGTGATCTTTAGCATCTTGTTGAAGTTGTTTGGTGGGAAAACCAAAAAGGACCAAACTCAGGCTTCTCTTTCTATGTATAGTTAAAGGTCGTGGTTACGTGGTTACGGCTGGTGGGCCGGGTAACATGTAGAAATGGCCACTTTGGTTAATTTGATTAAAAAAATAGTAGTATGGATAATGGTGCCCCCTTCACCCTTAGTCTTTGGGCTCATAATTGTGTGACCTTAGCTTTTCTTTTAAGTATTTTTTGATTTCACATGTTTGATATAAAAGAGAAAAGAGAACAGTTGGGTGATGATCCATTAACAAGCAAATGGGTTGAAGTTGTGACCCATTAACAAGCAAATGGTCCAGGTTCAACTCGTGTCCATGTTGGTTGATTTATGAACCTGGTAATTTTGATTTTATAGGCACCGAAGGTGAATGCGGTGCCAGAAAAAAAAGGAAGAAGGGGAGGCGTCAAACGCAGCCCACGACGAAGGTGAAGAAGAAGAGAAAATTGAGGGAGTAGTGGTGGCGGCTCCTCGTAGAATGACAAGACGCGATATCTAATGACAGATGCACTGTTGAAGAATCTATAGTTAGTAGCTTTCTTTGAGTGGTTTAATTGTTCGGTTCGGTTAAGGTTGGTTTAATTCGGTTATATACTCACTCCTAGAACATACATATACTTGTAATACTAAAGCAGTCAGCTAGACTTTCTCTGCGTATGTTTGACCTTATAGGTTCAATGACTATTTTTTGTTGAATGACATAAAATGTTAGAAACCCGGAATAGGTTGTCGTTCGTGATAGACATAATATTTAAATTTGATATAAGTCGGAACACCCGCCGCAACGCGCGGGCATTCCCACTAGTATATGTTATATGCACACAACATAGTATACTTAAATAGGTGATGTTTGTTAACACTATAAATATAAATATACAAATGAGTGATGCTAAATAAATGCATAAAAATAATCAATATAACTATTATATACTAAATTAGTGACTTTGGTGGACCAGATCTAAAAGAGGGTTATATATTAACTTGACTAGATCTAAAAGAGGGTTATATATTAACTTGATCATAATCTTAAACTTGCAACACTTGAGTTTACCACTGATGATGCCAACTGCCACTCTCACTCTCTTTCTAATATTCCTGACGCTTGGCTTCCACCATGTCCGATCAAACACTCTCACGCCGGAATCACTTCCTTCTTCTCCGCCGGAGCAGCCTCACCGTACGGCGTTCCACTTTCAACCTCCCCAAAACTGGATGAATGGTAACCTTTTCTTCTTACTTTTCACTTTTTTTTTTACTTTTTCCACTCCCACGTTTCTCTAACTTTCGCGACGGTTTCATTATTTTGCGACGATGAACATGCATGTTTGATCGTTTGACTGGCGGATATTTCAATGCTCACAGATCCTAACGGTACGTAGTAATTTCCTCTGTTTATTGAATAAAAAGTTGTTAATCATAGTAGTTATCGATTTTTTTTTCACATATTTACTCCTTCAATTCTAAAATCAGATCTTTAAAAGTGAAAAGATTAACCATCTGTTTTATTAACTGCTTGGTGCTTAATAATAATAAAGGTGTACATTTCCTTTTTTTTGGCAAAACCGGTTCAGGTTGTAAAGCGAATAGCTTTGGTAACTTTGGTAAAAAAACCGGTTTGACTTTTGAGCCTTTTTTTGGCAAAACCGGTTCAGGTTGTAAAGCGAATAGGTTTGGTAACTTTGGTAAAAAAACCGGTGTGACTTTTGAGTTAAAACCGGTTCGGGTCACAAACCGGTTATGGAGGAAAATATTCGAACCTTATACATATCGGTTTAGGTTGGGTTAAAACCGATTTTTAAATCGGTTCAGGTCCAAACCAGTTTCAGTAACGAGAATAGGAATCGAGGCGGTTTAGGTTGGGTTGGAATCGGTTTGGGTCAAGCCGGTTTTAGCTGGGTATCGGGTCAGGTTAGGAAACCGGTTTGGGTAACTTTGTTTGAAACCGTTTCGGGTCATAAACCGGTTATGAAGGAAAATAGTCTAACCTTATACAAATCGGTTTAGGTCGGGGTTACCGGTTTTTCAAGTTGGTTCAGGTCCAAACCGGCTTCAGTAACGAGAGTAAGAACCGATATACAAACTGGCGGTTTCGGTCGGGTAGGAATTGATTTGGGTCAAACCGATTTTAGATGTGGTATCGGGTCGGGTTAGGAACCGGTTTAAATCCAAACTGGCTTTTCTGTACATCTCTGTGCTTAATGTTGATGATGTATCCAGGACCAATGTACTACAATGGACTGTACCATCTGTTTTATCAGTACAATCCATCTGGCCCGCTCTTTGCTGAGCATATGTATTGGGCACATTCGGTGTCACATGACTTGATCAACTGGACCCCACTCGACATCGCCATTGCCCCAGCCGAACCCTTTGACCTCATCAGTTGCTGGTCTGGCTCAGCCACAATCCTCCCTGGAAACAAACCGGTCATGCTATACACCGGAATTGACTCCGAAAACCGCCAAGTCCAAAACCTTATTGAACCGAAGAACTTATCGGATCCATATCTTCGAGAATGGGTCAAGTACACTGGCAATCCGGTCATAAACCTCCCGGATGGGATTCAACATGATGACTTTAGAGACCCAACCACTGCGTGGCTTGCAGACGACGGAAAATGGAGGATAATTGTTGGAAGTCAGAAAGACAAGAAGGGAATCGCGTTTCTGTACCAATCTGAGGATTTTGTTAACTGGAGTATGCATGAGTCACCACTGCATGAAGTTGCAGGTACTGGTATATGGGAATGCCCTGACTTTTTTCCGGTGTGGGTTGATAGCACCAATGGGGTTGATACAT
Organism: Helianthus annuus; assembly: GCF_002127325.2. Lineage (NCBI taxonomy): Eukaryota > Viridiplantae > Streptophyta > Magnoliopsida > Asterales > Asteraceae > Helianthus > Helianthus annuus. Next base: position 12,481,612 of record NC_035449.2, read on the forward strand.
CCGTAATGAACTCTAGAGTGAAGCACGTGTTGAAGGTGGGATTGTTTGATTATCAAAAAGACTACTACATGATCGGGGATTACAATTTTGTGAACGAAAACTATGTTCCTCAAAATGAACTAACGCTTGGTACATTGAGATATGATTACGGGAAGTATTATGCTTCGAAGTCGTTCTTTGACCCTGTGAAAAATAGAAGGATCTTGTTGGCTTGGGTGAATGAATCTGATTCTCAAGCAGATGATGTTGCTAAAGGATGGTCCGGAGTTCATGTAATCATACGTTAGTTTATTCAAATTTTGTTAATTATACTTTTTTAATGAAATCATCAATTTGCTAATGACATGCAGTCATTTCCAAGGAGTATTTGGCTCGATAAAAAGCAGAAGCAGCTCGTACAATGGCCTATCAAGGAGATTGAAACGTTATATGAAAACGAAGCTACTGTTCAAAATAAGAATCTTGAAGATGGATCATCACATGAAATTTTGGGCATAACTGCATGGCAGGTAACGACATAAAGTCTCAACGGTCCAACTTTGTTTTGGGGTTCTTTTGTACTCGTATGTATGCGGTGTTTGTTATTTTATAGGTGGACGTGAAGCTTTCGTTCAAACTTAATAATTTAGAAGAGGCCGAGAAACTGGACCCGAGTGGGGTTGACCCGCAACTTGTTTGCAGTGAAATGGATGCATCGAAGAAAGGCAAATTCGGCCCGTTTGGTCTGTTAGCTTTGGCTTCCCATGACTTGACTGAACAAACTGCAATCTTCTTTCGGGTTTTCCAAAATAATGGACGATACATTGTGCTAATGTGCAGCGATCAAAGCCGGTTAGTTTTCTTCAACTCGGTTATCTATATTATAACCTTCTTCATGTTGGAAGTCCGATGATCGAGTGGCAGCAGAAGTTGACGACACAGATGGATTATAAAGAGAATCCATATTGTCATAAACAAGAGAACCAAATTGAATATGCATTATCGATTGAAAACAGGGAATAACAGAAAGGAATTGGACAGTTCTTAGGGGATATTAAGAATGTCTTGATACCGGTTATGGTTCCCGGCAAAGCATATTTATACATATCAGTTTTGGCGGTTAAGATAAGGCGGGTAAACAATATTCAGTTATTTTGAAATGGATTCCCGCTTATCTTTCAACCGTTGATAATTATATCCTTAACTAACATAATACGCTAACCTAATTATATGTCCGAGTGAGTAATACGAATTAATTACATAAACATAACATAGTTTAATACTTCTAACATAACCCCCTTAAACTAGGTTATGTTTGAATGACCGATCCAGCACACTTTTGTTTGCTTCTTCCACAGCCCACCTTGCATAATCGAAATTGAAACGCTTTCTCCTTTTTCCTTTGTTCCAATCTTCATCGTCAATCCTTGTGAACAGTGCTGCTTGTCCCATTCCTGCAGTTTCTTGTGCAATTCCTTGCTGGACACCTTCTGCATTTGTGGATACCCTCTGCTGACTTTCGGGAAGTCTCCCTTCTTCAACAACAACCTCTTTATCCTGCATTTTCTTCTGAAATTGATTGAAATTATAGTAATATTCCAAGATATCGAGATACATGGCATATGTTGTTCTCATGTAATCTCCGTCTTCGTAATTAAAACCCATATCCTTCGCTATTGCAGGCCACATGTTGTTTGTTGTTACTGTTTTGTATCCTCCATCCGCGGCTACCAACAAGAATAAGCTTAACAGATTAACCTTTTTCTTATGCAATGCAACTGGTGGAACCGGTCGACTCGTGATTTCCATATAGTTAAATAAAAACCATTTAACTAATTCTTCAAATTTTGAATCAAGCATATGTTTATACTTGATCACAAATTCACGGTCATCTAATAAATTTATGAATGCAATGCAATCATCAAATTCATTAAATTCCATGTTCTTGACGATCATCATACTCCAATCTGTTTCGTGTGAGGACAAATCCAAATCTTCGAAATATGAATTTAGATACCTTTCCTTGAACTCATTGTCATATACATTTTCTTCGATAATATTCTGTTTCTCTTGTAAACCTATTTCTTCTTCTCTTGTTAACCCACTTGTTTCATTTATAGAGTTGTCAACCGGGATAGAGAACATCGGATAGATCTTACAAGTGTCACCGGTTTTGTTAACGGTAAAACCTTGCATGGTTAATTGATCCATACTCAAAACGTTTCTATCTAATTCCGGTGAATAGAAAACACTTTGAATTCTCATAGTTTCATTTCCTGTTTTGATTTCAATCGAACCAACCCCACGAGTGAATAAGAAATTATTTTCACCGGTTTGTGTATCAACCCCGATTATGTGTTTAATTCGTTTAAACACATTTAAATTTCCGGCCATATGGTGTTTAAATACAGAACTAACGTACCAAATATCGCTCCATAGCCCGCCTTCGGTACCCACTACAATCATCTCTTGATGATTACTGAAATCTCCTCTTTGATTCTGTATACCCGCATTCACCGCTTGCCGGATTAATTGTACCGCTTCATCCGTTTCTTTCTTATTACACTTGTAAATTTGATGCCCCGGTTGGTGACAGTAAAAACATGTTTTTACTCGCTGAAATCGCTTATTATTGTTCTTCATTTCATCCGTGCAGTGTTGACAGGGCAACATAGTGGATGTCGGTTTCAGATCAGTCATCGGCATCTTCCCTTTCGTTGCTCTGATACCACTTTGTTGGAAGTCCGATGATCGAGTGGCAGCAGAAGTTGACGACACAGATGGATTATAAAGAGAATCCATATTGTCATAAACAAGAGAACCAAATTGAATATGCATTATCGATTGAAAACAGGGAATAACAGAAAGGAATTGGACAGTTCTTAGGGGATATTAAGAATGTCTTGATACCGGTTATGGTTCCCGGCAAAGCATATTTATACATATCAGTTTTGGCGGTTAAGATAAGGCGGGTAAACAATATTCAGTTATTTTGAAATGGATTCCCGCTTATCTTTCAACCGTTGATAATTATATCCTTAACTAACATAATACGCTAACCTAATTATATGTCCGAGTAATACGAATTAATTACATAAACATAACATAGTTTAATACTTCTAACACTTCAGGGGGTGGCAGCCGTCTCATGTTCAAATCCAGCTTCCACTGGTGATGATTTTTTATATCCTGTATATAGTTTAAATGCTAACCAATTAACCTATCCAAAACATTAAATATTCTAGGTCTTCTACAAGGAACGGGCTTGATAAAACGACATATGGAGCATTTGTCGACATAGATCCTCAACAAGATGAAATTTCACTTAGAACCTTGGTGGGTAATTGGTAAACTTATCTTTTCGGGAAGTTTTTAAATTTTAAGATCTAATGTAGTTTTGTTTGGGATATGCGCAGATAGATCACTCGATCGTCGAGAGCTTTGGAGGAGGAGGAAAGACGTGCATCACAGCTAGGGTTTACCCAACATTAGCCATTAAAGACGAAGCCCATTTGTTTGCATTTAACAATGGAACAGAAAGCGTGTTGATCACCGAGCTGAGTGCTTGGAGTGTGAAGAAAGCTCGGATTAACACCGAAGAAAATGTTGGGCGTGCAAGTCAATAATCCGAAGAAGATGTTTTGTTATACTGGAAGCAGTTAATTACCTTGCTTAATTACTTTATAATTAAGTAACATAAGCTTCCACGACCGATGAACAAAAAGTGCACATTGTTGATGATCAATTTCGGTTTACATAAGCAATAGTTTAGCATCCTATGTTATCTGATCAGCCATTTGAATATATCATTCAAATCCATATATATATATATATATATATCAATGATCAGCATCAGCTATAGAATACAAACACTTTAATATATCAACGCACAACTCAAAAGCGATAACTTCCCCCGCTTGACCTTGAACTAGGAGCATAGGTTGTCGACACGGATTTCCTTCCCAACGATGTTCCAGCTTGACGGAAGTGAACCGAGTCTCTTTTACTTTCCTGTGAATCATAAGACATTGTATGATCATAAAAGTCGAATCTGTTTCTAAAATTGAATTATACGGTGAACAAGAGGTAAATCGATACCATATCTAGTGAACCCTGGGACATGAGCCTGCCATAACCATTGATCGAACCGTTGAGTTTCTTCTCTTCGGTGCCTGATTTTCTCGCATTCATAAGCTTATCCACCATCCTGCTTCCAAGAATCTGCGCTCCGTTTCCTGTTTGAAACATTCTATTGCTACCCTTCAGAGCGTTCACGGTGGCCATACTTTCTTCACTGGTGGGAGCCACTTTTCGACCTCTGGTAACACTCGGTGAACACGACTGCCTTCTTGCTGCTCTCATGTTCGACACCTCAGGCTTCTGGCTAGCAACCGTGAGAGCGTTTCGAGTTGTTTGGTTAACTACGCGGCCTCTTGTAGCCGAAATGGACCGATCCGTTCTTAGATTAGGCGGTGTTTCATCTGAAAAGCCAGGAATTTGTGTTATCCGAGATGTTACTACAGGCGAAACCCCTCTGGTTTTCTGTGTGGTTCTTGATTGATTCAGAATCAAACGGTTGTCTCTTTCACTTAACGGTTTTGAAACCGAAGTTGTGTTAGTGAGATCAGTAACACTACTCTTGTGGACACTGGTGATCAATGGGATTGGAGCGGTTTTTATGTTCTTTTTCTGATCAATGAACAAACCGCTTGAACGTCCGCTAGGGGTTACCGATCTTGCAGGAATCCTTGGTCTAGGATTAGGTGTTTTCGGCTTTCCTGAATTAGATCCAATGTTTATCTGTTTTGTTTCTTTCTCCTCTGGTTTTCCTGCAAACTGCGGTTGGTGTTAGGCCATAAAAAAAATTCCAGCATATGACTGATATGTGGCTGGAACTTGGGTGGAGTCAAAAGCGCTGTAGGTTCGGTCCCAATGAACCTTTTCATAAGTATATGGGTCGAGATCATAGTTGTTAAAAACCATCGCCTCTTGCGCCTAGGCCCATTTTTCAGGCGAGGCGAGGCAGTTGCGCCTTAAGTCGAGGAAATTGCGCTTTAATTCTCAAGGAGATGGTTGAGGTGCACATTCCGGCGAGATTCCTAGATTCCGGAGAGTTTCCGGCCAAATTTTCTAAATTCTGGCAAGACTCTAGCCAGATCCGTACTTTTATCTAAGGAAAACTACTTTTCTACACTAATACACTAATATTTTAGAACTTTTGGTACTAAATAAATGATATAAAGTGTTATATAATAGATTTTGTTTATTTTATTTAAAGAATAGTATTCTTTTTCTAATACATAATATATTTTTATTTTTTTTTCATTATGCGCTTTATTTTTCTCAGGTTCTTGCTTTTTTTGCGCTTTGCGCCTAGGCCCCAGGCGAGGCCTATGCACCTTGAGTGTGCCTAGAGCCTTCAATAACTATGGTCGAGATTGCTATATTAGTTATAACAGTTATCGGCAAGGAGAAGCATACACAAGTTTATCACATATACATACCCGAGAAAGTGGTTGGGTGATGGGCAATTCACGTTGAACCACGAGTTCTTGTGCATTTCTCGCTTCCATCTCGATGGATGGAAAGAGAGGCGTGGCAGGTGGCGTCTTCAACCTTCGTTACAAGCACATCAGTTATTTAGTCTATTTTAAACATGTAACTTTCAGTGTGAAACACCTTATGGGTCAAGTATAAGAGGCTAGACCTATTTTACTTGTTACCTTTTAAACTTTTTTTCTTTTTACTTTAACCCTCATGAGATATATATAGAATTTGATGACGACAACTCACCAGTCGTAGTCATTTTTCTCGCTTTCTCCTAGGAATCCAAGACCCGGTCCTTTCTTTGTGGATGCCATCCCATAAAGTGGATAGTTTCCTGCATTCGAAACGATCTCAGTAAGCGATCAAGGTTAGGATTAATAAAAATGTGCATAACCATAACACTCGATCACCATTGGGTTCAAATTCATCGGAAACAGGCAGAAGAAGGCTAACAACTCGGTTTTTGTCACGCTTATGCATCTCTTGGAACAAAAGCAGATCTTCATCTTTGTCTTTGAAGCGGTTTGACAACGGCGCACTCATTTTCCTTCGCTCACGATCACCGTTCATTACAGTTATCTTAGTTAGAGAATATGGATATGTTAGAGAATATGGATATATAACATGTACTATGATTATGGTATTAGTTTGTGTTACTATAAGTAGAGGGGGGACTAGGTGCAGACAAAGTCAAGAGGGCCGGCAGTTTTGATTTATGTTTTTTATGGTGATGAAACCAAAGATTGATGTGGTCTAGGAATGTTGCATTTGGCAATTGATAACCGTAGGGGCTTCACTATATTTTAAATGACTCCTTTCAAATATCTATACTCTATTTTTCAATAAATAATACAAATAATCATGTGTAAAAACTAAAAAGGTATGATTATCAAAAGTTGAAGCATGTGTATTGTATTTATAAATTTTATTACTATGGTTGATAATATGTATTAGAGGAAACAAGGAATTCCAAAATTTTCCATTTATAATAAGCTATATATTTTTTAGGTTGGTGGGAGTGTTTGCCTCCCATGCCAACATACCACAACACTATGTGAGTGTCACATCAGCTTTCACCACTACTTGTCTTTTACTTGACACAACTTGCCAAATCATAGGAAATGCAGCCGCTTTGTAGGCTTCCCATGCCACAACCAATTTTCAAATTAAATAAAAAGAAAAAAACCTAAATAAAATTGTGATTGGTTGGATTTGGAATGGGCCCACGTCTCTCTTGCTCTCTCAATCTCACACACATACACCTGCGGTATCAATCGCAAACCCACACCACCCATTGCCGAACACCACACTTTCCGCACACCATGGAGTGGTGCTTGCCGAGTGGTTTTGGTGTTTTGCCGACACTACTCCCACCACCCTTATTGATTTAAGTTCGGTGACTCCATCCGACCTGACATGATAACTTTGTATATTGAGTTACAGACATCCGGATAACAAAATAAATGACATCCAAATATTGTGTCTGTCTTTGTTAATCCTCCAACGAGTCAAAATTATAATATGTTAGGAGCATTCAATGTTGTCGATTGCTTTTAATTTGACCCCAAATTGTATATAAGTAGTTGAAACATATATGTAAAGTATTAAAGTTTATAGTGTTATCTTCACTGGAAATTGCAGATGCCGCACGGTGTAAAACGTAGTAGTAGTAATATGATATTTTAAGAGATTTATGGCTACATAAACTTCACCAAATTTGTGTGTTTTAGAAATCTTCTTTGTGTGTCTGTTGTAATCACATGTAATTTATAAACGCTAGTGGATTGTTGTGTATGTGCATTTATTAATATTAATAATACTTAATCAAATAACTAAATATATCAAAGAACTTAATTAATACTTAATAATATAACTAAATATATCAAAGAAATAAAAATATTACAAAAAAAAAAAAAAACAGAAAAAAAGCCAGGACTATCGTACCAAATTAGAAAATAAATTTAATTAAACTAAAAACTGGACTATCATAAAAAATTGATAAAAAAATATACAAAACAAAAATGAAAAGGCAAAGTTTTCAACTTTGAATGGATTAGGTATATGTTTAGTCATATATCTTAGACGTACACATGTGACATTACTCACCTCAAAACTTTATGATTTTTATAAGTGAAAAGACATATACAAAACCACACAATTAATTCTATATTTTGTATTAGCTCGTAAGAATTAAACCTTCAACCTTACACTAGAAAGACCACCTTTATATATACACCTCGATACCATCACGTTAAAAAAACCTTTGTTCTATGAAACTTATGATAGATTAACGTTCTAAAAAAACTTATGATAACTCGCCGGATTCAAACAAAAATAAAATAAATGTGAGTTTTTATTTCGTGTTGCTCCAAGTAACTTACCTGGTGTAGCTTAAGCCGCTTAACCAGTTCAAATGATCCACCTGGATATACTATATATTAAAATAACTTTTAAACAACATTATACATCATATTAGTCCTCAAAGAATTGTTTTTTTTTATAAGAAAACACCAAAAAGCTAATGCCTATTTGGAAGATAAAGAAAATAAAGTATGTATCTGAAAGGTGCCACTAGGTGATAAAATAGTACAATATATGCTTAATCATTATAGGCTTACATAATAATTGTGACAAACTATGGTGACTAGACCTAAAGAGGAGTATGATTATAAATCTTGCAACACAAAGCATGATGAGGACAAGAGCCAGTTTTCATTCTAACATTTCTGATGGCTGGCTCTCACCATGTTGGATCGGAATCGAGCCTTGCTTCGCCATCGGATCAGCCTCATCGGACCGCGTTTCACTTTCAGCCTCCCAAAAACTGGATGAACGGTAAGGTTTTGTTCTAGTTTGACTTTTTCTTTCTTCTTCCTTCTATAATATATTACCGGTTTCATTGATATGTTGTGATGATGAACATGGTGCATGATTGATTGGTGGATGTAACTAACGGCCTCAGATCCTAATGGTACGGAATCTCATCACCTACTTTCATTTTTTTTTTCAATTATTGCTTCCTACTTTCCTTTGTTTAAAAAAAATATTATTTTTTGAACGACGGAACTTCTATTAAAAATTATTGCTTTCTAGTTTCCAATCGAACCGTACTAACCACTAAGCAAGATGGCCGGTTTGACTGGTTTAAGATCCAAAAAGTTCAGTTTCACGGTTTGTTTGTCGAATCTGACTTGAAACTTGGAACTAGTCGTGTAAACTGAACTAGTTTTTTACACTTTATCACTTTGTAATATTTCTTTTTATTGTTTGAATATGTACTTACGTATATTATTACAGTCGATATTCATTTTAATATTTTTTTCAACACAAACTGATACTTTACCAAAAAAAAAATCAATTCAAAGCGTCAAACCGAACCATTATTTGCAAGGATTCGAACTTACACTCCTTTTGTGGGGTGTTAAAACCGAACTATTAAACCGTAAAGTTAACACTTGAATGATGCATTCAGGCCCAATGTACTACAATGGAGTCTACCATTTCTTTTACCAACACAACCCATTCGGCCCGCTCTTTAATCCTCAAATGTACTGGGCCCATTCGGTATCGCGTGACTTAATAAACTGGACCCCACTCAACCACGCCTTTGCCCCGACCCAACCCTTCGACATCAACGGTTGTTGGTCTGGCTCTGCCACAATCCTCCCTGGAAACAAACCCGTTATATTATACACTGGACTCGATTCAGAACACCATCAAGTCCAAAACCTCGCGGTCCCAAAAGACTTATCCGATCCATACCTTCAAGAATGGGTCGGGTACACCGGCAATCCTGTAATTAACCTCCCCGACGGAATTCAACATGATGACTTCCGAGACCCAACCACCGCGTGGCTTGCAAACGACGGAAAATGGAGGGTGATCATTGGAAGTCAGAAAGACAAGAAGGGAATCGCGTTTCTTTACCGGTCTGAGGATTTTGTTAATTGGAGTATGCATGAATCACCACTGTATGAAGTTGCAGGCACTGGGATATGGGAATGTCCGGATTTCTTTCCGGTGTGCGTTGATAGCAACAATGGGGTTGATACATCTGTAATGAACTCTAGAGTGAAGCATGTGTTGAAGGTGGGATTGTATGATTATACAAGAGACTACTACTTGATTGGGAGTTATACTCCTGAGAAAGAAAGCTTTGTTCCTCAAAATGAACTAACTCTTGACGCCTTAAGATATGATTATGGAAAGTATTACGCTTCAAAATCGTTCTTTGACCCTGTGAAGAATAGAAGGATCTTAATGGGTTGGGTCAATGAATCTGATTCTGAAACTGATTGCATTGCTAAAGGATGGTCCGGACTTCAGGTAATCATAAACTAATCGACATTTTTAAAGAAATTTACTTTTTTTTAATGAAATCATGAGTTTGCTAATAACATGTAGTCATTTCCAAGGAGTATTTGGCTCGATCAAAACCAGAAGCAGCTCGTACAATGGCCTATTGAGGAAATTAAAATGTTACATGAAAACGAAGTTAGTATTCAAAATATGAACCTTGAAGGTGGATCAATACATGAAATTGTTGGAATAACTGCTTCGCAGGTGAGTCGTCAAGTCCTAACGGTCAAGCTTTTTCGGACTCTTTTGTAGTCGTATGTATGTTGTGTTTGTTACTTTACAGGCGGATGTGAAGATATCATTCAAACTAACTAATTTAGAAAAGGCCGAAGAACTGGACATGAGTGGGATCGACCCACAGGTTTTCTGTAGTGAAATGGATGCGTCAAAAAAAGGCAAATTCGGTCCATTTGGACTATTAGCTTTGGCTTCCCATGACTTGTTTGAACAAACTGCAATCTTTTTTCGGGTTTTCCAAAATAATGGACGATACACTGTGCTAATGTGTAGTGATCAAAGCCGGTCAGTTTTCTTTAACTCAAGTGTCTTCATTGCTTAATATGGTACCCAAATGGGTTTTGATGGTTATAAAAAAAGAATATATCTATGTTATCTAGAACCAGCTTCTCTATTCCTACGGGGTAGAGGTAGGGCTGTCTACATCTTACCCTCCTCAGACCCTACCTTAGCTTTGCTATTGGTGGGATTTACTGAGTATGATTATGATGATCTATGTTATATATTTCTAATGCTAACCAAATAATGTGTCCAAAACTTTACATATGTCAGGTCTTCTACAAGAAACGGACTTGATAAAACGACATATGGAGCATTTGTCGACATAGATCCTCAACAAGATGAAATTTCACTCAGAACTTTGGTGGGTGATAATAAGTAAACTTTTTCTTAAGTATTTGAATTTATGCTCTAATGTAGTTTTGTTTGGGATATACACAGATAGATCACTCGATCGTTGAGAGCTTTGGAGGGGGAGGAAAGACGTGCATCACGGCTAGGGTTTACCCAACATTAGCCATTGGAGACGATGCCCGTTTGTTTGCATTTAACTATGGAACAGAAAGTGTGTTGATCTCTGAGCTAAGTGCATGGAGTGTGAAGAAAGCTCGGATTAACATCGAAGAAACTATTGGTTGTACGTAGATCCATAATCTGATGAAGATCGTTGATTCATCTCATTCTAGGAAGTGTGTATTATATTGGAAGGAGTTAATTACCCGGCATAATTAGTTAATTACAAATATTTAGCAAATAAAAACAGGACTATAGTAACAAACTGATAAAATGCTTTTTTTTTTTTTTTTTTTTTTTTTGTTGAACGGTTAATAAAAAATTATTTAGCAAACAACAATGTAAAGACATGTCTAACAATAAGATTACATCACATGGTAAGATCAAAGACAAAGTTTCAAAATTCGAATGGATTAGGTATATTTTTAGACATGTATTTTCTACTCAACTAAAGATTTTTTTTTTATTTGTGAAAGTAAAAAAATTATATAAGACCACTTTTATATATAAACAAGATTCGATTTCGTTGAACAACCTTTTTTTTCTAACAAACTTATGATAAATCCGCGTTCTAGGAAACTTAAGATAAATTTCCACATCAAACAAAATTAAAATAAATGTGACCTTTTATTTCTTGTTGCCTAAGTAGTCGTTTACTTAATCAGGCTTAATCCGCTTAACTAGTCAAATGATCTCGATCTTAGAGATCGTTGGCGCAGGTTTGTGTTTTTAATGAAATTCGCCTTCAAAAAAAAAGTCAAATGATCCGATCGGATATACTAAAATAACTTTTAAACAATATTATACATCTCATAAGTCATCGATGAATTGTTTTTTTAATAAGAAAACACTAAAACTTGACGTGTAATTTGGATGATCATCTGAATATGGTATGTATTTGAAGGTGCCACTAGGTAATAAAATAGTAGAATTAATTGAGATATGCTTTATTAATCGTCATAAACTTCCATAATAAGTAATAAACACGGTTTGCCAACTAGACTCTTACAATTTTATATGTTGACTTTGATTGAGTTGACCTAAAGAGGGGCATGCTATAAATCTTGCAATACCAAAGTATGATGAGGACAACTGCCATTTTTCATTCTAACATTCATTCTAACATTTGTGATGGCTCCCCCTCACCATGTTGGATCGGAATCACGTCTTGCTTCGCCATCGGACCAGCCTTATCGGACGTCGTTTCACTTTCAAGTTCCCAAAAATTGGATGAATGGTAAGTGTTTCTTCTAGTTTTGACATTGTTTTTCTTCCTTATCTAAATAAAGTTATGGTTTCATTGATATGTGATAATGAACATGGTGCATGACTGATTGGTGGATGTAACAATGGGTGCAGATCCTAATGGTACGTAATCTCATGACTACCTACTGTTGATTGTTGTTTCATACTTTTCTTTGTTTATTGAATAAATTAGGTTGTTAATCATTGTAGTTTGTTAATATCAAAGCTAGAAAGTTAACACTTAATTGATGCATCCAGGACCAATGTACTACAACGGAGTCTACCATTTCTTTTATCAACACAACCCATCCGGACCGCTCTTTCATCCTCGAATGTACTGGGGCCATTCGGTATCACGTGACTTGATAAACTGGACCCCACTCGACCCAGCTTTTGCCCCAACTGAACCCTTCGACATTAACGGTTGTTGGTCCGGCTCTGCCACAATCCTCCCTGGAAACAAACCTGTCATGTTGTACACAGGACTCGATACTGAAAACTGCCAAGTCCAAAACCTTGCTGTCCCAAAAGACTTATCTGATCCACATCTTCGAGAATGGGTCAAGCATACCGGCAATCCCATCATTAACGTCCCTGATGGGATTAAACATGATGACTTCCGAGACCCAAGCACAGCCTGGCATGCAGACGACGGAAAATGGAGGATAATTGTCGGTAGTAGGAGAGAAGGGACGGGAATGGCGTTTCTTTATCGATCTGAGGATTTTGTAAACTGGAGTATGTGGGAATCACCACTTTATGAAGTTGCTGGCAGTGGGATATGGGAATGCCCTGATTTCTTTCCGGTGTGCGTTGATAGCAACAATGGGGTTGATACATCTGTAATGAACTCTAGAGTAAAGCATGTGTTGAAGATGGCAGCGTTCGATTGTGGAAGAGACTACTACTTGATCGGTAATTACAATCCGGAGAATGAACACTTTGTTCCTCAGAGTGAACTAACTCTTGGCTCCTTGCGATATGATTATGGGAAGTTTTATGCGTCGAAATCATTCTTTGACCCCGTAAAAAACAGAAGAATCTTGATGGGTTGGGTCAATGAATCCGATTCTGATGAAGATGCTCATGCTAAAGGATGGTCTGGACTTCAGGTAATCATAGATTAATAGATTAACTGACATTTTTTAAAGAAATTTATTTATTTTATAAAATCATTAATATGCTAATAACATGCAGTCATTTCCAAGGAGCATTTGGCTTGATCAAAACCAAAAGCAGCTAGTACAATGGCCTATTGAGGAATTTAAAATGTTACATGAAAACGAAGTTAGTTTTAAAAATAAATCTCTTGAAGCTGGATCATTACATGAAATTTTGGGCATAACTGCTTCGCAGGTAAGTCATTAACTTTGTTTTGGTCTCTTTTGTAGTCGTATGTATGTCATGTTTGTTATTTTACAGGCGGATGTGAATGTATCATTCAAACTAACTAATTTAGAAGAGGCTGAAGAACTAGATCTGAGTGGGATCGACCCACAGGTTTTCTGCAGTGAAATGGATGCATCAAAGAAAGGCAAATTCGGCCCGTTTGGAATATTAGCTTTGGCTTCCCATGACTTGAGTGAACAAACTGCAATCTCTTTTCGGGTTTACAAAAATAATGGACGATACACAGTGCTAATGTGCAGTGATCAAAGCCGGTTAGTTTTCTTCAACTCATGTATCTCCATTATATCCTTCTAAGGGCGGCGCAATAGTCCTCTCTGGCATGCATAGCTTTAACCCCTTCATTGGCGGATCTTGAACTTATTTTTCGGTAATTGGGGGGGGGGGTTAGTTTTCTTCAACTCATGTATCTCCATTACATATTTCAGGTCTTCCACAAGGAACGGGCTTGATAAAACAACATATGGAGCATTTGTTGACATAGATCCTCAACAAGATGAAATTTCACTTAGAACCTTGGTGCGTAGTTAATGGTTAAACTTTTTTTTTCTTTCTTGAAGTTTTTTTAACTTAAGCTCTAATGTATTTTTATTTGGGATATATACAGATAGATCACTCGATCGTTGAGAGCTTTGGAGGAGGAGGAAAGACATGCATCACAGCTAGGGTTTACCCAACATTAGCTATTGGAGATGAAGCCCATTTGTTTGCATTTAACTATGGAACAGAAAGTGTGTTGATCTCTGAGCTAAGTGCTTGGAGTGTAAAGAAAGCACATATTAACATTGAAGAAACTAATGGGGGTGCATATTAATAATCTGAAGAAGATGGTTAGTTCATGTCATTTGGAGAGTTGTGAATTATATTGGAGCAGTTAATTATCTTGTTTAATGACTTTATTTAAATACTTGTTCATGATTATCAACACTACGTTATTAAATAAAATAAGTTTACAAGTTTAGCAGCTTATGTTATTTGAGTTTCCATTAGACTATTAGAGTATATGATTTGGATCCACTTATATATTATTGATCAGTTATAGAATACAAACACTTCAACTGTATTCAAACACAACTCCAAACAGGTAACTTCCCCCGCTTGACCTTGAACTAGGAGCATAGGTTCTAAACATAGATTCCCAAAGTTGTTCCAACTTGAGAGTAGTGAACTAGTCACGTTATATAACCACCCTTTCTTACACATTTTGCCACTTGTCACATAACCTCTCATAGGAGTTCTATAAGACTTGACCACTACACATAGTCATAGTTTCTGGTGAATCATAAAACATTGGTCAAGCATAAAAGTCAAATCTCTTTCCTGAATTAAATTATATGATGAATTATAGGTTAATCTATACCATATCTGGTGAACCCTGGGACATGATCCTGACTAACCATTATCGAACCAATTAGTTTATTGATCTCTTTAAAGCATGTTTTTTTTTTCTGGAATTTATAAGCTTATCCACCATCCTGCTTCCAAGAATTTGCCCTCCATTTTCTCTTTTAAACATTCTACTGCTATCCTTTTGAGCATTATAAATATATACTCACAACACAATTTTATTTTATTAGTTCACACACTTTGGTCATTTTTACTCAGTTGTTCAATTTCTCTTTATATGGATGAGACAAAGAACAAAACGGTAGATGTGTCAGGTATCTGTACTAAATATAAAGATGATAAAATACATGTAATTAAGATAGTTAACACTATATTTTTATTAGTGGTTATACTTGCTCCGGTAGGTGTAGCAATTAAAAAGGTGAAGATACAAGAAACGCCTTCTTGTGTAGATTGTAGATGCAGTGGTGAAAGAAGAATAAGAAACTCTCGGAAACTGTTTTATAACAATCTCGATGATGAAGAATGGTGGTCGGATATCTAGATGCAATAATTGAAGGGTGTAACGCTTACGACTGAATTACAACTCATCACGATCCAAGTGGTTGACAACTGGATTTTTATTTTAAATTTGTTATGTTTATGACTGTTATTTTTGTATTTGTGAGTACGTTTATTCAGATGCAACAATGGTTTTTATACATACTTGATACTTTTTATCTTAAATTATTGAGTAAATTACCAAAATCGTCCCTGAGGTTTGGGCATGTTCGCCATTTTCATCCAAAACAACTTTTTTGTAACATATAGTCCTTCACTTTTGTAACACCCCAAATTCCATGAGAAATTTAATTTAAGCTAGTTATGAACAAGTAAGGATAGTCTTGGTCTTAATAATATACATATTATTCTTGAGGGGCCAAATGTGTAAAGTGGCAAAACTTAAAACATTAAAAGTATAAAAAAATTAAAAACACACATAGAGTGTGCGTGTGTGTATATACGATCGATGAGGGTGAGGTGAAACCCTAGTTTCATCAAAATCCATCAAATTGAAGGGGATTGAAGGGCTAAACTAATGCATGAACCAAGATTTTCGATCACTTTAGCGTTTCTACCATCATGTAAGTCGAATTTTGATATTTTAATGATGTTTGATCAAGTGGGTTTTGTGTAATATGTGATTATAGTGTAAGATTTTAGCATGAATGTTAGTTATAATAAATGTGTATATGCCAAAGTATGTTTAATTTTGATTATGATGAATATTGGGGGAAAACCCATTTGCTATAGGTAGGGTGGCGACATGGGTATACTACCCATGTCAAATCTTATGCAAATTCGACAGTGTTATGATTTATGTTATTGGTTTTTGTCAGTTAGATTTAGTATGGTGTGAAGTTATGCGAGTTTTAATTAGATGTTAATGGCAACTGAGCACAAGAATTAGGAAGATGAACAGGAGAATATTTGTACATTATGCTTTAAATGCGAAACCCGCCAAGTGTTTGATAAAATGCCTACAAAGTTTGTGTAAAATAGTTAGTAAATTCGTCACTTTTGACAGCCTTAGATAGTCCTCTTGTAAAGGCCGTATCTCATTCGTTATTAGGAGTTAGACAACGAGCCTTATATCGTTGAAAAGGTTGTTTCTCATATTACATTTCATATTTGGCCATAAGAGGCTGGTTATGAGATTAAGTGGGTCAAAACAGCATGAAAAGTTAGTAAATTCGTCACTTTTGACAGCCTTAGATAGTCATCTTGTAAAGGCCGTATCTCATTCGTTATTAGGAGTTAGACAACGAGCCTTATATCGTTGAAAAGGTTGTTTCGCATATTACATTTCATATTTGGTCATAAGAGGCTGGTTATGAGATTTAGTGGGTCAAAACAGCATGAAAAGTTAGTAAATTCGTTTTGACAGCAAGCTGTTTGGAAGCATTTCAGCTTCTGTGCTGATTTTGTAAAAATCATATAAAATCATAGGAATGTCCGATTGTTACGATCTTTATATGCTTAGAAAGATCTCTGAGTGTAGATTATTTGAACATGAAGAACTGAATCAGAAGATAAATGGGTTAAAATGTGTCGTGAACAGCTGCTGCGCAGAAAGTTACTGCACAAATTTTAGTATAAATATTCAGTAAAAATAGTTGTATTGTTATGCACACTTGTATGAATCATGAACTACTGATTTTAATAAATTATTAGTAAGTTATTTGATTGTTTTAAGTGTCTAAAACACTTACCAACTAGTTTATGCATATAATTGCACCAACGGGTCGAAACGGGTTGTTGATAGAAAATAGTAGAATGGATATGTAAAAACCAAGGTGTTAAGAAATGGTATGAAATGTTTAACATATGAAGCAAGTTGCCTAACTTAGAAAAGGTTATCATTCTAAGTACGGAATTTTGAAAGAATAACGAACATGATGTAAATACATAATTATGCATGCTAGAAGCTCATGTATGGCTGTTGTGATGATGGAATGATAAATTGTTAGATTGATTAGCATTGTAGTATTATGATACATGTTGAACTCGTTAAGTGATTGACACGTGAATAGAAGTGTGATTAGTGATGCGTATGATTATGTATACTAACTATTGAATGGATGTAATGGAATGAGATAATAGGAACGTGTCAAGGAGAGGTCAAGCATAGGAGGATAACGGGTCAAGATAAGGCAAGGTGACAAATACACTTATTGGAGTACTCGAGGTAAGTGAATTTCGATTCACTTTTTAGTAGGTTTAATAGATTTTAATACTTATGTTTACGAAACATCATGAAAGAACATGTAATAATCAGAAGTACAAAGCCAATAATGCCTCATTATTGAAGAAGGTTGTATTTAAGCCGAAAGTAAATTGGTGGGTTTAAACGGGTCGAATTTTATATGCATATGTTGCGTAATGTAATGAAATTCGTTATGGTTAAGACCTTGGGTAAGAATTTTTAGTCATTATGTAAGGGGAACATTTCCCGGACCATTAGGAACAAGTTTTATATGATTCGGTTGTCGGTTAGTGAATGAACGGATTGTTTCGTGTTAGTGTAGGAAATTTTATAAGTATATGTGTATAGGAATCCAAAGGGCACGTGGGTTGAATCATAGATTGTCTATACTATGTAAAGTTGTGAATGTGACATTCCGGCATAAACCTACATGTAAAAGAAGCTTGTGTATATATTCGTGATTAATTGATTGTGCGTAGGAAGGAACATTGGCATGTATGAAGGTACGCATGTATATATATATAAGTGTATATATATATATATATATGTATGTATGATAATAAGTACGTAGGTGTGAATGTATGTGTGAATGAATGTTCAATGCTTAAGACATATGCATGAACGTTATCAAAGTGTTCGAGTATTTATGGTTACTAATGATGTGCGTTGAGTTGGAATGTAATGTAGGTATGGGATCGTTGGCTTCATGAAGAAATGGAGCTGGATTTGGATAAGAGTATTTAAGAAAGCGCTTGGACAATTCCACGACTACTTTATAGAATGCTCTACGAAATTCTATTGTATAGTTTAATGTTGTATGGTATGTTAATGACTAATGGTTTGGTTGTACGTGGTGTCCACAGGTATCGCTTGGGTTTTCTCTACATTTATTGAAGTGAAGCGGACTTAGTTCGAGTTGAGAGCAAGGATTGTACGGGGTAGAATGGTCACATAGTGTAACTCATATAGGTTTTGAAGTATTAATGTTATAAAACGTTATAAATCCGTTTTAATGAATATATGGCATTTCGCGTTTGAACCTTCATGTGTTTGATATGTCTATTAAAGAATGAAATTTTTGGGCTCTTGTTTTCCGCTGCGTCGTATTTTAAGTTATTACGCGTTAGTCTTACAGGGAATTGTTCTTATTACGAACGGGTCATGCCCGAATTTTGTTAAATAATAGTATGATAATATTACATTTTGGAATGTGTAATTTGGGCGTTACAAGTTGGTATCAGAGCCCTGGTTTGAGGGAAATCAAGTATGAGGAGGCAAATACTTGAACTCAAACCTGTGTGCTCTTGTGACGAGGAACCCGTACAATCCAAGACTCGATCAAGATCTAAAGGTAGAAGCAAATGTAAGTATGAATTTAAGTATGTTTATGAAGAAACTAACATTATGGTGTGTGTAAGATAAGCATAGTTGTTTGGATGAGGATGATCCACGACTGTGGTCTCGGACTGACACCAAGGCATGTAATAAGACCATTGCCCAGGTACGTAAATTTTGCATAAGGGTGCATGTAATGCTAAAAGTTATCGAGTGAAGGAAAATTTTAATGAAATATAATAATATAATGGAAACGAAGTTATGAAAATGTTACACGTGCCGAAACCTAATTCTTCGGACATAAGGTGACGATTACACGAAGACACGAAACTAGTATGTGGATTGTGTACCTGGCCAGTACACAAGAAACATAAGACGTTCGTGAGACCGTAATGATTGTTACAGGTATGTCCGATAGGATTTGGTAGCGGCTGGGTGTGTGGGTGAAATGGGTAGTAAGACTCTCGGGAGGTTGAGAGTACTATGTAAGGGTGAAAGGTATAAGTGATAAGAATGAAATATTGAGTCCATAAGAAAGTATGGATTGACAATGTATGAATGCAATGTTTGAATCCGCGAGACGGATTCAAGGATGAAAGATATGAATGCAATGCTTGAGTCCGCGAGACGGATTCAAGGATGAAAGATGTGAATGCAATGCTTGAATCCGCAAAACGGATTCAAAGAATGAAAGATACGAATGATGCAAATCCCTTGCGGATTTGGTTATGCTAAAGAAGGTTATGATAAGCTATGCCAATCGACCGGTTCAAGTTGAACAAGTCGAGTAAGGATAGGGTACCATCCGTTTAGAACGGGTGGTCGTGAATGCAATAATAAATGTATGAAGCTCAACCCGTTATACGGATAGAACGAAATATTTATATTGAACACAATTAACTCGATTTTACTGAGGCGTAAGTGGTATGCTTGAATCTCATTATGAGAATATATGCCATTACCCATTTAATTAGATACTCGAATGCGTAAAAGAAATGAAAGTATATAAGCGAATGGAACTAAAATGTTGGTGTTGTAAGCGAAATAAGTATTATGACTAACCTTTAAAACGGGAAGGGTAAAAATTTGCAAGAAAACACTGGAACAGTGAAGCTATGAGGTCGTAAGCATGTTTGAATTGAAAAAGAGTGCAAACGTGTACTTCGATACGCATGTATATAATAAGAAATAAGTGGCAGTTGACCTTGAAAAGTCAAACTGCAGAAGCTGAGAAATAATTTGGTTTCAAACCAAGGGAGTGCTAGAGAAGAAAGGAAATGTGTAGTGTAGTACACCAAATGAGTTAAAGAATTACGAAATAATGATTATGTGTTTACCCGTCAAGAACGGGTCAAACAATGAGAATGATATATATATATATATATATATATTAAGAAATGGTCATGTATTGACCCGTTATGAATAAGCTTAACACACTAGTGCTTTAAAAAGAATCTTGGAAGTAGTAATATGTAAACAAGGAGAAGTAATAAACATCATGTTTAAATGAACTTGAATGAAATGTGATAATCCCCAATTTTATAATGAGTATGGCAGATATCATAGTGTGATAAACCTATCTAGGTCAGTGAAAGAATGTTCATAAGCGAAAGCTCGTCACACGCATGAACGAGGTCAATACGAAACATGGTATGGATGGGGACGAAGAGGACCGACTCGTTGCTGCATGTTAAAGTACTGCACCAAGGTAGTAAGGTTAGCAAATTATTTAATATATGAAGGTACGATGCTCGAATCCCTCAAACCTACGCTCTCGTGAAAGTGTGTTCGTTTCTAAGCGCCACGCAAGTAAGTGATTTAAGGATTTCGAGCTATGCTTTTAGATGAAAACGGAAATGGGTTATGGATAAATTACTATTATAACCTGGGTTGGGACGTTATGGGATGTTAGGGAAGGTTTCGGGACTGCCCGAGACCATTTCTGGTTGGAAAAAGGACCCGGGAACAAAAAATTTTGGTCAAACAGCGTCTGCACACCAGAGAGCCCGGCCGTCGCCGACGGCACCCCTCCACCTGACGCGCTAACTGTCTGTCTACGGGCAATGTTTAGCGACGGGACCTTCCCGAGCCCGTCGGCGACGCACCATGTGCCGTCGGCGACGGGTCCCCCTTATCTGCTTATGCTGAAATTGTTTGCTTATTAGGCTAAGGTCCTTAATTCAGTTCTAGCATTCATTAAACATTAGGAACACCCCAAGTTGATTATGAAGCTAAGAAATTCAAGACAACTATCATGTTTTAATGATGTACGTGCGGGAAGTTTTGTATGCGAATGAATGAAATAAGTAACACGTCTAGAAGGTTTGTAAAGAAAGATTGGATGAGTTTATGAAAATTTTACACTATCATTGAAAAAGTACCTCCATATGAATAGGTATGATATGTTTAATATGTACGAATGAACGAGATTGTATGCGGAAATGAATAAATTAATGATGACTAGGGATTGGTTTTCGCAAGGAAGTTTGAAATCTTGATAAGTATGAATAATATATCAGGATGCTAGTTTCAAATTATGGACTATGGGATCTGTGATTAGGCAAATTCTCACAACATGCTTATGTAAGTCGTCCAATGTAACTTGAATGAGTGAGGGAACGAAGAATAAAACTAGACGGGTTGTAGAAGAAAAGAAAGAGGTTTCGGGGACGAAACCTTCTTTAAGGGGGGTAGATTTGTAACACCCCAAATTCCATGAGAAATTTAATTTAAGCTAGTTATGAACAAGTAAGGATAGTCTTGGTCTTAATAATATACATATTATTCTTGAGGGGCCAAAGTGTAAAGTGGCAAAACTTAAAACATTAAAAGTATAAAAAAATTAAAAACACACATAGAGTGTGCGTGTGTGTATATACGATCGATCAGGGACAGAGGGTGAGGTGAAACCCTAGTTTCACCAAAATCCATCAAATTGAAGGGGGATTGAAGGGCTAAACTAATGCATGAACCAAGATTTTCGATCACTTTAGCGTTTCTACCATCATGTAAGTCGAATTTTGGTATTTTAATGATGTTTGATCAAGTGGGTTTTGTGTAATATGTGATTATAGTGTAAGATTTTAGCATGAATGTTAGTTATAATGAATGTGTAGATGCCAAAGTATGTTTAATTTTGATTATGATGAATATTGGGGGAAAACCCATTTGCTATAGGTAGGGTGGCGACATGGGTATACTACCCATGTCAAATCTTATGCAAATTCGAAAGTGTTATGATTTATGTTGTTGGTTTTTGTCAGTTAGATTTAGTATGGTGTGAAGTTATGCGAGTTTTAATTAGATGTTAATGGCAAGTGAGCATAAGAATTAGGAAGATGAACATGAGAATATTTGTACATTATGCTTTAAATGCGAAACCCGCCAAGTGTTTGATAAAATGCCTACAAAGTTTGTGTAAAATAGTTAGTAAATTCGTCACTTTTGACAGCCTTAGATAGTCATCTTGTAAAGGCCGTATCTCATTCGTTATTAGGAGTTAGACAACGAGCCTTATATCGTTGAAAAGGTTGTTTCGCATATTACATTTCATATTTGGTCATAAGAGGCTGGTTATGAGATTTAGTGGGTCAAAACAGCATGAAAAGTTAGTAAATTCGTTTTGACAGCAAGCTGTTTGGAAGCATTTCAGCTTCTGTGCTGATTTTGTAAAAATCATATAAAATCATAGGAATGTCCGATTGTTACGATCTTTATATGCTTAGAAAGATCTCTGAGTGTAGATCGTTTCATATTTGAACATGAAGAACTGAATCAGAAGATAAATGGGTTAAAATGTGTCGTGAACAGCTGCTGCGCAGAAAGTTGCTGCACAAATTTTAGTATAAATATTCAGTAAAAATAGTTGTATTGTTATGCACACTTGTATGAATCATGAACTACTGATTTTAATAAATTATTAGTAAGTTATTTGATTGTTTTAAGTGTCTAAAACACTTACCAACTAGTTTATGCATATAATTGCACCAACGGGTCGAAACGGGTTGTTGATAGAAAATAGTAGAATGGATGTGTAAAAACCAAGGTGTTAAGAAATGGTATGAAATGTTTAACATATGAAGCAAGTTGCCTAACTTAGAAAAGGTTATCATTCTAAGTATGGAATTTTGAAAGAATAACGAACATGATGTAAATACATAATTATGCATGCTAGAAGCTCATGTATGACTGTTGTGATGATGGAATGATAAATTGTTAGATTGATTAGCATTGTAGTATTATGATACATGTTGAACTCGTTAAGTGATTGACACGTGAATAGAAGTGTGATTAGTGATGCGTATGATTATGTATACTAACTATTGAATGGATGTAATGGAATGAGATAATAGGAACGTGTCAAGGAGAGGTCAAGCATAGGAGGATAACAGGTCAAGATAGGCAAGGTGACAAATACACTTATTGGAGTACTCGAGGTAAGTGAATTTCGATTCACTTTTTAGTAGGTTTAATAGATTTTAATACTTATGTTTACGAAACATCATGAAAGAACATGTAATAATCAGAAGTACAAAGCCAATAATGCCTCATTATTGAAGAAGGTTGTATTTAAGCCGAAAGTAAATTGGTGGTTTTAAACGGGTCGAATTTTATGTGCATATGTTGCGTAATGTAATGAAATTCGTTATGGTTAAGACCTTGGGTAAGAATTTTTAGTCATTATGTAAGGGGAACATTTCATGGACCATTAGGAACAAGTTTTATATGATTCGGTTGTCGGTTAGTGAATGAACGGATTGTTTCGTGTTAGTGTAGGAAATTTTATAAGTATATGTGTATAGGAATCCAAAGGGCACGTGGGTTGAATCATAGATTGTCTATACTATGTAAAGTTGTGAATGTGACATTCCGGCATAAACCTACATGTAAAAGAAGCTTGTGTATATATTCGTGATTAATTGATTGTGCGTAGGAAGGAACATTGGCATGTATGAAGGTACGCATGTATATATATATAAGTGTATATATATATATGTATGTATGTATGATAATAAGTACGTAGGTGTGAATGTATGTGTGAATGAATGTTCAATGCTTAAGACATATGCATGAACGTTATCAAAGTGTTCGAGTATTTATGGTTACTAATGATGTGCGTTGAGTTGGAATGTAATGTAGGTATGGGATCGTTGGCTTCATGAAGAAATGGAGCTGGATTTGGATAAGAGTATTTAAGAAAGCGCTTGGACAATTCCACGACTACTTTATAGAATGCTCTACGAAATTCTATTATATAGTTTAATGTTGTATGGTATGTTAATGACTAATGGTTTGGTTGTACGTGGTGTCCACAGGTATCGCTTGGGTTTTCTCTACATTTATTGAAGTGAAGCGGACTTAGTTCGAGTTGAGAGCAAGGATTGTACGGGGTAGAATGGTCACATAGTGTAACTCATATAGGTTTTGAAGTATTAATGTTATAAAACGTTATAAATCCGTTTTAATGAATATATGGCATTTCGCATTTGAACCTTCATGTGTTTGATATGTCTATTAAAGAACGAAATTTTTGGGCTCTTGTTTTCCGCTGCGTCGTATTTTAAGTTATTACGCGTTAGTCTTACAGGGAATTGTTCTTATTACGAACGGGTCATGCCCGAATTTTGTTAAATAATAGTATGATAATATTACATTTTGGAATGTGTAATTTGGGCGTTACAACTTTGGGAATATTTTGCCATTTTCATTCAAATGTCTAATTTGCTTTATTTTTCTGTCAAACATTTGGATGAAAATGACAAAAAATCTCAAATCTCAGGGACGATTTTGGCAAAAAAGTCAGACGTTTGGATGAAAATGGCAAAAAATCTCAAAAGTGAAGGATTATATGATACAAAATTGTTGTTTTGGATGAAAATGATAAACATGCCCAAACCTCAGGGACGATTTTGGCAGTTTACTGTAAATTATTATTTAATTGACATGTGTAAAGCTAATGACATCGCTACGATTTAAGTGAACCTTCGAGTCGCCCGGTTGGATCTCCTCTCTGGATATGAAAACATTGCCTAAAGGGGGTGGGGGTGGTCATCACTCATCACTCACTTATCACTCACAACACCCAATCAAATTCCGCCATGTCATCAACCATTTTTCCATCACTCACAACCTTTTTTAGTGGCAATGGTCATCACTCACAACACCCAACAATAAACCCTGACACCCCTTCACATCCATTTATCACTCACACCCCATCACTCGTTGAATTTATCACGCTGAACATTCCATCACTCAGTGGACTTTGTAGGTGGCGGTGGTAGGTTGCATGCTTCCACGCGTGAAGAATGGCCCATCACGGACCACCCCCACTGCCCTAAGTGTTGTGTTCCTACAACAATCGCGAGCACCCTACTAGTTAAAGAACAATGTCGGTGCCATTTACAAGTTTAGTTCATGTTTTTCATTTTTACTTTTTGACCCTTTTAGTGTTGTTTATTTCTTTTCACTTCGTCCTTCCTTGGTAATATCCATTTATTCGTTTCTAGGGTTGATGAGGATACGTCCTTGGTCGGACCGAATCGTCAGCAAATCATAGAACCGAACTATAACACCTAAAGATCGGATCACACCACGTGCCAAAGACGGAACGCCTAAACATTTAGGTACGCCATAACTAACCAGGGGCCCACAACTATAACCGCCCTGACAGTGACTGGTCCGACCCTAACTAACCCGCCACGTCAGCGCTCCCAAAAACTATAAATACCCCGCCAAACTTCTAGCAAGGGGTAATCGCTACTTTCTCTCTCTAAACTCTCCTCTCTCTCTCTCCCTGACCTATTTTCTCCTCACAAATACTTATTCTCACGCCCGAGCTTGGTCACAGAGAGGCCCCCCTCCCTGTGACGAGGCTAACGGTGTGTTTGTTTCCTTGTGATCTTGCAGGTTCTTGCCAGGTCATCTGAAGCTCTACTCAGACCAGGTCGGACTAACTGGTCTTGAGTCTTCAGTGGCGCCATCCGTGGGACTCGAACCCACGACAGGACAACTCGAAATGGCACACCTTGGCAAGGCCGAAGGGGTTGATCTGAGAAAGATGTAACAACTCTCACTAAAATTAATATTTAGTATGATAATTATCCAATTAGGAAACCCTAATTGAGACACCCAAGTAATTCTGCATAAACCCTAAAATTTCCAGAACAATCGAAATCAGGATCAGGGCCCCTAAAGCTCAAGGGGGGTAAACCCTAGTTAACGATTATCATTAAAACTCGTTGTTAAAATTTCATTCGTCATTTCTGTCAACTCAGCAGGCCTAGTCCCACGCGTGGCAACCCTATGACCCTTAGGTGTCCCTTACGGACCGTAAGGGAATAGTCTTACGGTCCGTAAGCATGTCAATTTTGGTGTATAAATAGCAGGCCTTGGGACTTGAAATCAGAAGTTAGAACGACGTAAATTCTCGTTGTATACGTCGAGTTATAGCCGAAATAGTCTCCAAATCACTAATTAGTATAGCGAGGTGCTGCTACGATGCTGGGTATTAACTCGATCACTGTTCAATTCTTTCTTTCCGTCAGCTTTTATTTTTGTAAATAATAGCTCGGGATTTTACCCTCTAAATCCCTAAACTCTGCCCGTTATTAGGGTAATAACTCTAATCACTGGTACGATACTTTATCCGATCGATTATAACTATCCAACGATTGTCTGAGTGCTGCTCAAATTGAGTTATACTTTGTTATTCATCGTGATTTCGACTTGAATGTTTGAGTGTCGTCCGAACTCGGGCTATACTCTGTCATTCGTTGTGAATCCGTTGAATTGTTAAGTATTGCACTTGTAAATCGTTGTGAGGGTTTTTATCTCGTGATTATCATTAAAGTTGAATTGAGTTAATACACTAATACGGGTTCCCTTGTATCTAGAAATTAGAACTCGTAAGCAGGGAGCTGCTAGAATACTTAAAAGCTAAGTAAAACTTAATAAGTTAAATAAACTTAGCAGTTAAGTTAGCTTAGTAGATTAATTAATTTGTTAATTAAGTTTAGTATGATTAATTAATCAGTTAATCAATATTAATTAAGCTAAGCAAGATTAATTAAGCTAAGTAAGTTATTTAGTTAAATGGATAAGCAAACTTAATAGTCAAGGAAACTTAATAGTTAAGGAAACTTAATAGTTAAGGAAACTTAATACTTAAGGAAACTTAATGGTTAAGGAAACTTCCTAGCTAAGGAATAAATCTACCTATAAATAGGAAGCTTAGGATTCATTTTTCTTTGCTCATTTCTTTTCTTCTTCTCTCTATACGTTGGTGTTCTAACCAATAATCACCGATGCGATGTTCTGTCCGATCGATTCAGGAACCAACTAGCGGATGCCAAAGTGCTATACTTTGAGAGTTCGTTAAACGGATGCCAAAGTACTATACTTTGAGAGTTCGTTAAACGGATGCCAAAGTACTATACTTTGTGATTTCGGTAAACGGAATCCAAAGTGTTACACTTTGTGAAATTCATTAAGGTTCAAATCTCGTGACTATCGTTAAGGTTTGATTTGGGTTTTACACAAATACGTATTCCATTCTGTTAAACTATATGTTTAACTACCAAAAATACTCCCAACTACACATTCACAATCAAACAAACTATTAAATTATCAGAAGATCCAGAATAATAAAGTGCATGCTTAATTATCGGAAGAAGTAGAATCAAGAAGCTTGTTAAACTCAATCTTGCATGCTTATAAAGTGAGTCATTCTCTTTTTATCAACTGTTTTACAAAACTCCAAGTTATTTTAAAAGTTATAATTACAGGGATTAAGTCTTTGTAATCACCAAGTTACAGCCGGTATGTGGGGTTTTGTATACATTACTTGATAATCTTCAACATTGGGGCAGCCAATGGGTGATATGACCATAATCACAGACACCACTGGACAGGTGGGCCAGTGGGTCGAGTGATAAAGTACCGTGGGTAGTTGGTTTGATAATCAGAAACATTGTAATCGCTCTTAATACTGTGAATTATAACAAATCTGTTTTTGTATAAAACCAAAATGAACCCACTCAGTATTTCCCGTTGACAAAACCTTTTTAAAACGCGTTTCAGGTAATTACAGTAGATTGGAGTAAGGATTGGATCCAGCACTAAAGGACTTCAAGAAGTGGCTTATTTTATTAATTAAATCAACTTAAGAAATATTATTTTTGGATTTATCCCGTATTAAAAGCTACCTTTGTAAAACATGGAATTTATTCCATCTATTTAAATAAAATCCGGTGTTTCTAAACTCTGATATTTTTTCCTAACTCACGGTCCTGATGAAATTTCCGCTGCAATGTTTTTAAAAATAATCACCGGTACCACTTGACTGCTCGCGGCTTCCGATTCCGGCCAGGATGGGGTCGGGGGTCGTGACAAAAGATGAACCTCATGAAATAAGAGGACCTCAATCAAGAACTTCGTCAGAGGAAGACGATAGTTGCAGTAGTCGAACAGGCGTGTGTACACCCTATCTTCCCGGGAACAAAAGGATAAATGGGTGTATCCTTCTCGGGGAGAGTAGGGTGTAAGGAAGCCGGGATGGCATATTTATCTACATACCATTCTAAGCCTTTCCTAGTTAAAACGTTAAAACAACCAGATAGATTACTTTTATTCGCCATTATATGAAAAACTTAATTGCTCCGCGCGTTTTTCACTAGTTTGATATTAAGTTTGTCTTATAACTGATATTAACGTTAAAACTAAGTGTTGCTTCTACACACAAAGAAAGAAAAGCTAATGAATATACGTTAATATCAAACTAGTTAATTGCTTCGCGCGTTTTTCACGGTGTTTCATAAAAATTTTACGTTAAAACATAGATCAACAGAAAACGTACATAAGAATGAGCACGAAGGGTTTACATTTGACCCGACTCATTTTCGGGAAAATTTACGTAGAACCGTAAATCAACTTCAATTTATAAACACACGTTCATAAAATAAACACATAAAACTCTATTACAAAGTTTTTAGAAAGTTAATGAATTGTAAGTGTCAATACTAAAATTTAAGTTGTAAAACTGTAAAAATATACAAAAGACAAAAAGAAAAGGACAAAAAAAAAACCTAAAATCACTATTCATAATACTTGGTAATTGTATTATACTAGGTGTTGTCCCGCCCGCGTTGCGGGGCACTAAGCCAAATATTTCTGTCATATACGTCTGTGTTTTGGTTATTTGTACATACTACTCGTAACACGATCTCAACAAACATTACATCAAGAAAACCAATTAAAATAAAATACTATCAATACTTTTGAAAAAAAAAAACTAAAACGATGTAAAGACTATAATTTTTAACTGGGGCAAAATTGTAATTTTTCAAGACAAATGAGCTCGTGCCACGCAACCGCCTGACACGAATAAAAATTACACTGAGTCAATAATTAAAACAAAACACTACCATAGATTTGTCAAAAAAAAACTAAAACGAAAGCATGACTGTAATTTTACATTGGGGGCAAAATCGTAATTTGACAGGAAAAAAAACAAAATTTGTTTGGCAAACCTGTAAATTTGAAACCGAGGGAAAATCGTAATTAGGATGGAGAGAAAAAAAAAACAAAACCAATGGCAAAACTGTAAATTTAAACGGGGCAAAATCGTAAATTGGCTGGACCAATGGGGAAGTGCCAGGCAACTGTGAGAACAAAATTTTTGAAATGGGAACAAAAGCATAATTTTGAACAGATAGCAAAATCGTAATTATATTTTGAACTGTGTGCGAAATCATAATTTTAATCCGAGTAACAAAATGACAAACCATAGGGAGCATACATGCTATTTTCAAAAGGTGGGGACTAAACGTGAAAAAACGTGAAACCACAGGGACCATCCGGGCAATTAACTCAAATCATAATTTTGATCTATGGGGAAAAACATTATTTTATTTTGAACTGTCGGCAAAAACATAATTTTCAGCTGAGGGGACAATCGTAACTTTGAGCTAGGGGAAAAACATATTTTTATTTTGAGCTGGGGCAAAAATGTAATTTTAAACAGAGGACGAAATCGTAATTTTAAACTGGGAATAATTAAAAATGAGTTTTTGAACTGAGGGCAAAATGGTAATTTTGAGCCAGGGGCAAAAATGTAATTTTATTTTAAACTGTGAGCAAATACGTAATTTTAAATGAAGACCAAAACCGTAATTTTAAACTGAGAATAAAATTAAATTAAAAATAAGTTTGCCCAATAGAGAAGTGTCAGGCAAGCTGCCTGGCACTATTCCCTTAAGTTGGAAATGTATATGTAGTTAATTAAATAAATATTTTGTTGTTGGCAAGTTTGCAACACATAATCCATCTTGGCTAATCATAAAGGAAAAAGATAATCCATTTTTAGTCAAATGATAAGTCTAATTTCATTATTTTTAGTCAAATGATAAGTCTATATATATGTATGTATGTATGTGTGTATGAGAAACTCCGTATGGCGCCATTATAATTTTCACAGAGGAAGCCGGAATCTGGGATATGGCGCTCCCCAGGGCGGTGTTCGCCGGCGCCATACCACCTGCGACTACAGAAGGTCTAATAGACAACGGTGTTTGCATTACGGTTTTTACGACGCTTAGTAGTTAATTGCATCTGGTGATGTGTGAGTTTAATGGGTGATGTTTGAATTGGAAAACACGTTGGTAAGTGAAGTTGCTTTTAGTATTATATAATAATAATTATAATAATGATAATAATAATAATAATGTATTGTTTAATTCATTTATGTTCAAATCACTAAATGATGATAGATTTTATATTTAAACGTTTGATAATAAAAATATCATATTATATAGTTTAACCATAAAATAATTATATCTAGATGTGTTTTTAGATTTTAATGGTTATGGTGTGAATGATGTTACTTAACATATCAATACGAGTGATAAGGCATTCAATACGTAACAAATTTTAAATAGAGAAACACAAGATTCGTATAAACATTTTATACATATCGGCGTTTCTCAGATAACTTTCATTGCTATGTGCCTCACGTACATCCAGTACGCACCCATGTCCACATGACCAATCACCTCCCACGGACGCCCCTGTCTCTTCTTTCCTATCATAATCACCGACCTTACTCGATCTTCAAAACATATTTCACTCACCTTCTCTTCATACCATGTCAAAACCAACTTTTTTTCTCCCCTGTCTCCTTTTTCCATGTCGGCTACGGTTTCTCCCACTTACAGCATTGAAGAAGGTCTAACTGTTAAAATGGATTATTTTACTACTTTATGCTAAAAAAAAAAGAATTAACGTCAATCTATTGTACTCGTACGCTTAAATTACACTTCATATACTACACGTGCCCATAATAGAACATGAGCCCTCCCTATAAAAGAGTGTTTGTAAAGGCTTTGCCTCTGTCACCCAACCACTAATGGCGGATCCAACCTTGTTTTGTGGGTTCCTAAGACCCCACTCAGTTTGAAAAAAAAAATTAATAAAAACCTTATATGATTTGAAGAAAAAAAGTAAGAATCAATCAAAAGAAACTCACTAAAAAAATTTCATGAACCTACCGGGCACAATCTAAGTGATTATCCTAGTAGAGGACCCGAGGCGTATGGTTTAAGAACAACAGGTACCCCCTACCCGTAACCTAAACACCGTCTGTGACGGGCTCTCTCTTTTTTTTCTCACACACACATACATATGTATATATAAAGGGGTTCATCCCCACCTTAGACCTATCCCTATAGACTCATCTCACACTCACTGATGTGGACGCTTACATAACAAATCATCCTAAAGGACTACCCTCCTCACACAGAGCCGAAGATCTCACTACTCACAAATTGATTATGTCTCCACAAATGCATATACGTACGTTTTCTTTTTTACTTTATTAAAAACCGGCCAGCCTGATCAAAATGCATATACGTACGTAACATAGAAGTTTTTATAAAGTGAATAATATATTCTTTCGAGAAAAAAATATTATATAATTCAATGAATTTGGATAAAATGAAAAATTGGGTAAACACGAGGCAGCTATAGGTGCTGCCTAAACAAATCGAGACGCCCCTCTTTCTTTACTGAAAACACTTTAAGAATCAAATCTCGTTATCATATATCGAATCAATCACACGAAACCCCCCACATCAAATCGATTAACGGCGGCGGTGGTGGTGGTGGTGGAGATGGTAGCGGAAGATGGCGGAGAAGAGGGATCTAAACCGGAAAAAATGGTGTCCTACTGGTTGACGAATTTCCCAAGAGATCTAATGGCTGGTGCGATGATGGGTGGAATGGTGCACACGGTTGTAGCCCCAATTGAGAGAACAAAGCTGTTGTTGCAGACTCAAGAGAGTAATATAGCGATTGTTGGTGGGTATATAGGTTGAAAAGCCCCGTGTTCTGGCTGTTTTTGTCGTGATTTAGAGTTTAAAACGTTTTTTATTAGATTCACGTGCTACCCTTGTGCGTTTGGTGAAGATGAAGATGATTGGTGAACACAATTGCTTGGAAATTTCCATACTTTTTTTACTGAACATAGTTAATTAACAAGCTATTTTAGATTATGAAAACGTCGACAAGATAGATATCTATCAAGAGGGAGATGGTTACTCAATATTTGAAGGCTAGGTGGAATTTTCTATATAGGGAACCTATAGAGAAGTTCATGTGATACACTGTCTTAAAGAAAGTGTTAATGCTTGATCACCAAAAAAGGGATTAACTAAAAGCATAAACAGGTCATTTACGTACTATCTGTGATTTTTGTAAGTATGTGGTAAGTAAAAGGAAAAAACGATTTTTATAATCCAAATTATGACCCACTTGCCGATGATAATCCATACTTACAGTTTGATCAATGGCACTCCCAACTTTCGCTTATGTTGCCTATATCTACATGTCCTCCTTTGTATGTCTTTTCCTATATCTACATCTGCATATGGTATAATATATATGTTTAAATGACTGACAACATCATTTAACATAAAAACTAAAAAATAATGCACATGTGCATCTCTACCCAATTGCATCATTAAATATTAAGCAACCTATTTTAACTTTTTCAGTATTATGTCCGTCCTCGTCCTCCATAGAATCTCACATTCTTTTCGTCCTTCATAGCATCTCACATTCTTTTCGATCCTTACTCCCTTTTATTTTATAATAAATGCAACCTTTTTCGTTTTTTCCATCCTTGATCTACAATAATAAACAAATACATACAATTACCAAACACACAAACCTACCGCATATGTGCATTCACACACGATGATGCATATGTGCAAACAAAATAAAACATGTTATAAAATGTTCATACATACTAATGCACATGTGCATTTTAAATTTTGATTTAAAATTTTAAATAACACATACCAGCATTGTTGTTGTCCACCTTATTGTTATCATTGTCAACCGTCGTTATGACTTTTGACTTTGCCAATCTCCTATTCTTTATCATACACACTACATCGATACCTTTATTTAATGTTTCGTCATGTTTCGGTTTACTCGTCCTCCTCTTTATGATTTATCCTTTTGCACAACTACATTTATGTATTTAATGTGTTTACATGATTCGTATTATTTAAAATGAAAGTAATACAAGGATGCACATGTGCATAAACTCAAATTTCATCATAAAAAAATCAACATTTTTACCTTTTTTGTTTAACCGGCATGTAATCATCTTCCACTGCATCATCTGGCATTCTTTTTACCTTGTTGTTGTTCACCTTACTCTCTTCGGATTTTTTTCCATTGATGGTCTACAATAAACATGTGCATCAACATTAACTACCTTATTAACCTATTTTAGTCAGTCTATACACATGTGCATATTAACCTATTCTGGTAAGCTATGCACAAGTGCATAACTACATATCACACAAAACTACCTTGTTAGCTTATTCTGACAAAATATGCACATGTGCATAACTATATTTCACACAAAATAAAACTAAATATCGCATTATAGATCATTAATACAGATGTGAAACGCCTACTAAACGTCATATTATCATTTAAAAGTACAAAACGTAGTTTGAATCGATGATTCAACTGACGATGCACATGTGCATAACTATATTTCACACAAAACTACCTTATTAACATATTCTAGCAAAATATGCACATGTGCATAACTATATATCACACAAAATAAAACTAAGTTTGAATCGACGATTTAGTTGCCGATTAATCATCATATTATCATATAAAAGTACAAATGAAGTGTAAAAACTTACAAATGGTGTCGCGACACTGAATATCAGACAGTATCTATGTTATGGCGAGTCTGTCGGCGATTCCGTCTTACGTTTGTGCTTCAGACTCTCCCTAATCGTGCCACACTCCTTGAAGATTCTGATCGTGTTGCCCTAATTACGAATGGAATACTCGATTACGAATGGATGAAGAATATACGATCTATGGTTATGTTCTTACTGCAATAATATCGATTATAATACGAATTTTGGAGCACTAACCTCAATTATACGACGAATTTTGAAATGTCTGATGGTAAAATCGATATGACGAACGGTTTATGGTGTATCGATATCGCTATGACGAAGACGAACTGCTGATGTAATCGAGACGAAGACGAACTGCTAAGAACTGCTGATGCCTGAGAAATGAGAACCGCTGATGCAATTCGAGTGTCGGGCGCGATTTTTGTATACAAACACGATTTAATTGATAGTTGAAGTCCAATAGGTTAAGGAGGCTGCAAGTAGGAGACAGTTAATTTAAAAGTTGTTGTGTATTTACACTAATGACCCTTGTTCACATTGGTTCTCATGTTCTCGCAATAAGAGTGGTTCTCGCATGAACCCTACCTATATATATGTGTGTGTGAGAGAGAGAGAGAGAAAGAGACTCCGTATGGCGCCATTATAATTTTCACTGAGGAGGCCGGAATCCAGGATATGGCGCTCCCGGGGCAGTGTTTGTCGGCGCCATACCACCTGCGACTACGGAAGGTCTAATAGACAACGGTGTTTGCATTACGGTTTTTATGACGGTTAGTAGTTAATTGCATCAGGTGATGTGTGAGTTTAATGGATGATGT
This sequence comes from Helianthus annuus, assembly GCF_002127325.2. Classification (NCBI taxonomy): domain Eukaryota; kingdom Viridiplantae; phylum Streptophyta; class Magnoliopsida; order Asterales; family Asteraceae; genus Helianthus; species Helianthus annuus. Next base: position 12,516,651 of record NC_035449.2, read on the forward strand.
TTGAATTGGAAAACACGTTGGTAAGTGGAGTTGCTTTTTTGTATTATATAATAATAATAATAATAATAATAATAATAATAATAATAATAATAATAATAATAATGTATTGTTTGATTCATAATATATGTTCAAATCACTAAATGATGATAGATTTTATATTTAAACATTTGATAATAAAAATATCATAAAAATAGTTTAACCATAAAATAATTATATCTAAATGTGTTTTTAGATTTTAATAATTATGGTTTAAATGATATTACTTAACATATAAATGCGAGTGATAGGTCATTCAATACGTAACAAATGTTAAATTGAGAAACACAAGATTCGTATAAACATTTTATACATATCGGCGTGTCTTAGATAATTTTCATTGCTATGTGTCTCACGTACATCCAATACGCATCCATGTCCACATGGCCAACCACCTCCCACGGACGCCCTTGTCTCTTCTTTCCTATCATAATCACCAACCTTACTCGATCTTCAAAACATATTTCACTTACCTTCTCTTCTTACCATGTCAAAACCAACTTTTTTCTCCTCTATCTCCTTTTTCCATGTCGGCTACGGATTTTTTCCACTTACAACATTAAAGAAGGTCTAACTGTTAAAATGGGTTATTTTCCTACTTTTTGCTAAAAAAAATTAACATCAATCTATTGTACTCATACTCTTAAATTACACCTCATACACTACACGTGCCCATAATAGAACATGAGACACCCCTATAAAAGAGTGTTTGTAAAGGCTTTGCCTCTGTCACCCAGCCACCAATGGCGGATCCAACCTTGTTTTGTGGGTTCCTAAGACCCCACTCGGTTTGAAAAAAAAAACTATTAAGAACCTTATATGATACGAAGAAAAAAAGTAAGAATCTATCAAAAGAAACCCATTAGAAAAAATTCATGAACCTACCGGGCACAACCTAACTGCTTATCCTAGTAGGGGACCCGGGGCGTATGGTTTAAGAACAACAGGTACCCCTTACCCGCAACCTAAACATCGTCTGTGACGGGCTCTCTCTTTTTATCTCTCTCACACACATACATATGTATATATAAAGGGGTTCATCCCCACCTTAGGCCTATTCCTATAGACTCATCTCACACTCGCTGACGTGGACGCCTACATGACGAATCATCCTAAAGGACTACCTCCTCACACAGAGCCGAAGATCTCGCTACTCACAAATTGATTATGTCTCCACAAATGAATTTACGTACGTTTTTTTAAGGTAAACTTCATTAGAAACCGGTCAGTCTGACCAAAATACATATACGTACGTAACATTAAAGTTTTTATAAAGTGAATAATATATTCTTTTCGAGAAAGAAATATTATATAATTCAATGAATTTGGATAAAATGAAAAATTGGGTAAACACGAGGCAGCTATAGGTGCTGCCTAAACAAATCGAGACGCCCCTCTTTCTTTACTGAAAACACTTTAAGAATCAAATCTCGTTATCATATATCGAATCAATCACACGAAACCCACATCAAATTATACCCACAATCGATTAACGGCGGCGGCGGTGGTGGTGGTGGTGGAGATGGTAGCGGAAGATGGCGGAGAAGAGGGATCTAAACCGGAAAAAATGGTGTCCTACTGGTTGACGAATTTCCCAAGAGATCTAATGGCTGGTGCGATGATGGGTGGAATGGTTCACACGGTTGTAGCCCCAATTGAGAGAACAAAGCTGTTGTTGCAGACTCAAGAGAGTAATATAGCGATTGTTGGTGGGACTCATAGGAGGTTTAATGGTATGATTGATTGCATTATTCGTACGGTTAAAGAAGAAGGGGTTTTGTCTCTTTGGAGGGGGAATGGCAGCAGTGTTCTCAGATATTATCCCTCTGTTGCACTCAATTTTTCTCTCAAGGTACCCCCCCCCCCCCCCAACCCACTTTTTGTTTTTTTATACTTGGTTTTGTTTTATGGATGGGTTACTTTGTGGTTAAAGTTGACTTCTTTGTTGTGGAAGCATGAATTGGTGTTTGATTTGGGGATTAATATTATGTTTGGTGTTTGATAAATGGACATTGAACAATGACTCAAATGTCGGAAAACGTTCTAGTTGTGCTTAAAACTAAGATGAAAAACAGGGTAGTTTTTGTTGAGGTCCGGAAGGAATAACGTAAATGAATGCGAGATACTAGATGTAGTTTACATAGGCATTTTAGTTTCATTTTCCCGTGTTTAGTGTACCGTTAAGATTTTCAAGAGATGGATGCATAGGTTGAAAAGCCCTGTGTTCTGGTTGTTTTTGTCGTGATATAGAGTTTGAAACGTTTTTTATTAGATTCATCACGTGCTACCCTTGTGCGGTGAAGATGAAGGTTATTAGTGAACACAATGGCTTTGGAAATTTTCATCGACTTACTTCTTTTTTCGATCATTGTTAATTAACAAGCTCTTCTAGATTATGAATACGTCAATAAGATAGATATCTATCAAGAGGGAGATGGGTACTCATTGGAAGCAGTCTCTCTATCCCCAAAGATATGGGTAAGGCGTGCCTACATCCCACCCTCCCCAGACCCTACAAATAGTTTTTGCTATGCGTGGGATTACACTGGGTATGATTGATTGATTGATTGGTTGATTGAACGTAGTATTCAAGTGAAATTTGTAGAGAATTGTATGAGATAACACTGTATTAAGAAAGTTTTAATGCTTAATCACCAAAAATGGGATTAACTAAAAGCATAAACGGGTCATTTACGTATACAGAGTATGACTATCTATGATTTATGTAAGCATATGGTAAGTAAAAGGAAAAATCGATTTTTATAATCCAAATTATGACCCACTTGCCGATGAGAATCCATACTTACAGTTTAATCAACAGCACTCCCAACTTTCGCTTATCATTCCAAGGGCAATCCTAGTAGCATAATCATCATAGATTCACACTTGATTTCTACTCGATTTCGCTTGTACGTTTATCCTTTTCGTTCATAATCATCATTGCGAGAGAAGTCGAGTGGAAATCAAGCATAAATCTATGATCATTATGCTATTGAGATTGTTCTTAGCAACAGAAGTGAAAGTTAGGAGCATCATTGGTCAAACTATAAGTATGGATTATTATCGGCCAATGGGTCATAGTTTAAATTATTAAAATCCAATTTCCCTAATCAAAATGGTGTTACTATAATATAGTAGCTTTCTACACTTTAAATTAGTGTTTAGATGTGCTTTATGTGCTTTTGTTGTTTAAATTAGTTGTTGAGTGTTTGGCAAATTCTGATTATATAAGAAATTAACACTTTAAAAATGACCAAATAATGTTAATCAGATAATTCTACATTATATTGTAATAATTAATTTTGCTACAGCTAGTTTAAATCTGATTATTTGATCATGATGCAGGATCTTTACAAAAGCATTTTGCGAAACCGCAACGACGCTCAACATTCAACTTTCATGTCCGGCCCATCTGCCAACTTCATAGCCGGGGCTGCAGCCGGGTGCACCACATTAGTCTTAATCTACCCGCTAGACATCGCACACACCCGGCTCGCAGCCGATCTCGGGAAAACCGATTCCCGCCAATTCCAAGGCATCCGTCACTTCCTCGCTACCATATGGGCAAGAGACGGGATCCGCGGGGTCTACAAAGGCCTCCCAGCATCCCTACAAGGAATGGTGGTCCACCGAGGCCTCTATTTCGGCGGGTTCGACACAATGAAAGAAAAAATGTCGAAAAACACGCCATCGGAAGTGGCGTTATGGAAACGGTGGATTGTAGCTCAAGCTGTTACAACTTCGGCTGGATTATTGTCGTATCCTTTGGATACTGTTAGGAGGCGAATGATGATGCAGTCGGGTATAGAGCGACCGATGTATAGAAGCACATTGGATTGCTGGAAAACGATATATAAAACGGAGGGTTTGGGGTCGTTTTATCGTGGGGCCCTTTCGAATATGTTTAGGAGTACAGGTGCTGCAGCAATCTTGGTTTTGTATGATGAGGTGAAAAAGTTTATGAATTGGAGTGGATCATCATAATGTTTGTTACAAGAAGAGAATAGGAGAGACAGACAAGTAGGGTAGGATTATAAATACAGAGAGAGTAGGTCAAGAAATCATACAGTTTGATCACATGGTGCCAACAAGTTTGGAGATTTTGTTAACGGTTAACTATAGATTGGTAGCCGAAATATGTGGAGATGGACACGTCATCCTTTTTTTTTCTTTTGAGGTTTTTGTTGGTTTTTAAGGTTGTTGGAAAATTTGCAATGATCAATAAGCTATGGCATTCATCAAACTTTATAATTTGACTCATTATTTTGTTTTTGGAAAGAAATTGTACTAGGATTGAAACCTATATAGTTCATTAGTTTGTGTTACACTGTTACACAAAAAATAGACCAATAAAAAGATGACACGTGTACATAAGATAGTCTTATATTTAGAGAATAATATAATTACATGAGTTCTTTTGAAATGGAAGATTGCGTAAATAGAAAATATAATGTAACACAACATTTAAAATATCAAATCGTGTAACTTACACTATTCTCAAAATACAAATTCATGTAATAAAAGCAATAGGTATGTATTTTTTTTTTCTTCTAATTTTCTTTCTCGTGATAGTGTAATTCTTCACATCTTTTTGTTATTGATTCTTATTTTTTTTTCTTCTAATTTTCTTTCTCGTGATAGTGTAATTCTTCACATCTTTTTGTTATTGATTCTTATTTAAATATTACATTAATAATTCAAGTAGTTATACTTGTATTTTATAACTTATAAAACTAGGTTAGAACCTCATGTATTACACGGGTTGAATAAATAAATATTATCGTAAAAAATAGTTGTAAGAAATATAACAGTGTTAATTTGTTGCTTATAATTATTATGAGATTGATAAATAAATAAATAAGTATATTAATTAGTATTTTGTTACTAATATATAAATGAGTGATACGTAACATTCTTTGGAAACCCGTATATTACAAAGGTTGAATATCAATAAAAAAGAAAAATATAAATTATAAACTTTTTTAATTAATTATTACACGTGTATTTCAAACCCGTGTATTCCCTAGGTTGACATTATTTGAAATCGTTAATTAGTAATTATTAAAAAGAGGTATTTTTTTAATTTATTATTAAAAAGTTAACTTTTTTAGATTGCAACTATTAGTTAGTTCAACTCTGCACGTAGAGGCGATAACCCAGACGAAATGATGAGTGCTGCAAAGATTTCTGGATACTAGAACTATTATTATTTTATAGCAACAAAATTACAAGCATTATATGTTATTTTCTGTAGCAAAAAAAATGAGGGAAGGGTGGTATTCTGTAGCAAAAAGAATGAGTAAGAGCATTCACATCCAATCCACTAAAAATATAGATACATTTTACTAAAAAAACAACTCCTATATCAATATGTTTTCACTAAAAACAAATACGTTTTCTCTCTTCTTTTCAATATATATTACATTTTTCTCTCTCTTTCACTCACAACCACTTTCAATATATATTAAAAAATTATAGTGGGTGAACAGTGTCCCCCCAAATATACAGATGAACAGTAATATTTTCTCTCTCCTCCACTCACAACCACTTTTTATACTCTTTACATTTTAAAAACCCACACACTACATATGATGGACTGGATGGGAATGCTCTAAAGGGTGGTTGGAATTCATAAGCCTCAAATATAATATAACTTGTAAATAAATGAAAACAAATATAAAATTAATGTCTATTAACAAACATTCTGGTTGTGCTGCAGCAACTAAACAAGAGCTGCAACTCCTTTTCCTTCAACATTAACATCCAGCTTAGGGTCTTCAATTTTCCTTTCCAATAATCTACATTAAAGATATAACAAAAGGGCCATTGATTGTAGAAATAATAAAGTTGGCTCGTTTAGTTGAAAATGGGTCGATTTGAACTGTGTTTAGTTTCTGATAGGTCAAAGTGCCAAACAAGTAATATCAGTAGACATTAGCATAAAAGACAGGTCAATTTGAATTGTGTTTTATCTTTTAACATGTCATATCAAGAAAATTTCTCAGGAGAAACCGGTCTTAAATGTAGTTTTAAACGTATAAAACTTAGTATATGCATTTACTCAAAAGTCACTTTTTTTTACTGAAATAAAATAGCTTCACCACACTAACTATTTGTAAAAATAAAATAAGTTTTTTGAACAAAAAAATTTGTTGGGTAAACCCAGCCCAGACAGACCCTTTGACCCGAACTACTTTATAATATAATATAATTATCAAATGGGTCAAAATTGTCTCACAGAGTGAATTTTATCACATCAAACATGAATCAATTTACTCAAAAAAAAAAAAAAAAAAAAAAAAAAAAACCTTGTAGAAATAATAAGGTGTTAGCAATCACATATGACGCTTAGATTAAAATATCTGGACAAAAAGTGCTTTGGATTGTAAAAAAATCAATGAAGTTTTAGTAATCATATTTGACACTAACTATTTTAAAAAATCTAGCACAGAAAGTGTTTTAGAATTTAGACCAATCCAACTCGAACCATACCCGTATGGAAAATCACCCATTTTGACCCCGAACAATTTTTACCCGTTACTCATCCCATCCATATCACCATATCTAACGCAAAAACGTACCTTTATCAATCCCGACACACTCTTGGACGCAGAAAACTGAAGATACACATCGAGCATCTCAATGCCATCTCCATTCCCGCTTGGAATTAGATTACCACCAAACATTAGCAAAGCGTAATCCGATATACTTGTGGAGTCCCGAATGTGTACGCTGCTGGTTTTCACCTTTTCACTATAAACCAAATAAGGAAGAGGATCATAAAAATTTTGTACAGACCAAATGGGCAGGTTGGAGCGGTAGGATAACAGGCCAAAAGGATAAATAAGTGTACAGATTGGGCTGACCGGTAACACCCTTGTAAAAGAATATTAAAAAACAACTACTGCCGTGACGTATGATTACAAAAACCAAATTATTTTAAACAATATTCTATATATTATTTTAAACCAAATTATTGTTTTCACCTTTGATATTATTTTATCCAAAACATAAAAAAAGGATATTACTGAGGTACAACACTTGAAATCATATTTGACGCAGTGCCTAGAAAAATTAAAAAAAAAAAATAAGCAAGAACGTAAGTGTTCCAGATCAAACCTAGGCATCAGAATTTACCAGTTTCACCTGACCTGTTACCCAACCCGCCCAATTTGCCGCCACTAGTGGTGACAAATGAATATGAACAAATATTGCAAATCATACCAAGTGAAGTGAGCTCTTCTGCATTATCTAGAGCCCTAATGGAATACAAAACCTTTCGGATATGTTTTTTATATACAGACAGCTCTTTGGGACGAGTTGAATGGGGAAGGGTCGCCATGTCAAACATTACAAGATTTATGTTATCTATTCTTTTTTTCTTTGAGTTTGTTTAATTTTTGTTCTTGGTGGATTTATCTTGGCACAAGGTAAAATATATACACAAGTTAATCAAAGAAGAGGTATATTGTTTATTTTAACTTAATTTTCCCTATGCATATGATGTAAGGGGTTGATGGATATGGTGGTGTTATCAAATACCTTTGTTGCAGCCTTTGGAAATCCGAAGGCTATGAACCCTTGCAATATTCTGCATGCTTCGGGTTACCACCCTTAGTTGATTATGCAACCCGAGAGGTGAATATCATACTTATGAGTTGTTTTTTTCTTTTTGTAAAAAATAATTATAGTTTTATGTGATTATATTAGCAAATTATTTGAGGTTATGTTTAATTACATGTAGATGTTTGTGGAGGAGGTAATGGAGCTGGTCGAAATGGTTCCATTAAAGGAAACACTTGTGGGCTTTCTTGTGAACAACGAAAGGGCTCACGATAACAGTTGATCTCGTGGCTAACCCGTCTATAATATTCATGGATGAGCACACATAAGGACTTGATGTTAGTTTTTTCAGATAAAACACTTTAAACTTGTACGAAATTATACGGAAACTAATCAATATTTTATATGGAATATAGTTATATATTTCGAAAAGAGGAGGTGAAGAAATATATGTCGGTTTGAGTTTTGTTTAAAAAATAACATTAAACTGATCTTTTTATAATTAAGGGAATCAATGGAGCGAGTGAAATTTAAGAGGATTATAATCCGGCAACTTGTATGTTACCTCAACAGGCCAAGAAACAACCCTTAGAGTTAACTTTGCACAAGTCTACATAAACTCAGAATTCTACAAGTAATTTTGTAATGGGTCAAAACCGAGCAATTTTATCCAGGTCAAATTGTGTTGTCCGAAATTAAACTTTCCCCAAAATGTTTATAAATAAATGAATAGTGTGTGGAATAAGATCAAAAGATTTATATTACTTTAATAACAATTCAGTTTTCTTTTTCTAATAAAACAATTTAAAGAATTTCACCTTGGGCTAATTTTGACCCATTCAGTTGGTCGTTAAAAAATAAAAATAAAATGTGTGATGTATCTATTTCTATGATAGAAGAAAAAATTTTGAGCACTAATGTACAATATACACATCCCATCAACATTCACGATATTACCATGGTATAAAAATTGTTTACCAACCCAAATAATACACTGTTATTATATGACTCATACTTTGTAATAATTGTGATGTACTTGTTTAAAATTTCCATAGCCCATATTTGTGAGTTTCAAATTTAATAATCTGTATATATATGAGCCACACCCTACTATAAAATTGTTGCTTCATACGTACTTCACACATTACCATAACGGATAATCCACAAGCGCTCCCACCAACAACAAATACGAAGTGACAAAACAGACGCTCCCGCCGCAACGTGCGGGCATTTCCACTAGTTATAATAGAATGAGTTAGTATAACTAAAACACCAAATGATGTTTTTTTTAGAACTGAGTTGTTCAAGATGGGAGAAAAGTTTCTCATGAGGGTGATATGTGAGAGCATGAAACCAGGATTTCAAGCACACGTCTTAATTATTCTAAGTTTGGCACATATCCTGAACTATGAAGAAAGATATAAGGCTCAAGAATCACCCTCAAGGTTATTCTGCACAGAAATACTGCTGGTAACTCTTTTACTATATATATTTGATAACATTATAATATGACATTGTTTTGTTGTTTAATTATGTGGTACTCAATATTACAGAATACTCTGGCATACTACGGAACGACAACAAAAGATGCACGAAACAATGAATTCAACAGAAACATGGAAACTGTTCTGAAAAACACTTGTTTCAAAGAAGACAAGAAACAGAAAACCATCAAGGATTATGAACTGGTCTTCGTGCCAATAATCTGGGAAAGACATTTCTATGTTGTCTGTTTCAACATGAAACACAAAGGAGTCCGATGGTTAACACTTTTGTTTAATTGTATTTTCAAGACTGGGAAAATGCCAGATCAGTGGAGGAGGAGCGTCATGGTGCCTTTATACAAGAATAAAAGAGACGCTCAATGTTGTGGGAACTACAGAGGAATCAAACTGCTAAGTTACACTATGAAGCTCTGGGAGAGGGTAATTGAAACTAGAATAAGAATAGAAACTCAGGTTTCAGTAAACCAATTTGGATTCATGAAAAGGAGGTCAACTACAGAAGCGATACATATTCTAAGGAGGCTGATGGAAAAATATACAGCGAAGAAGCAAGATTTACATATGGTGTTTATTGACCTGGAAAAGGCATATGACACTGTCCCACGGCAACTGATTTGGGATAGTTTGGAGGGTCGAGGGCTACCGGGGAAGTATATAGACATAATTAAGGATACGTACGATAGAACAGAGACTACTGTCCGCGCGCATGTAGGAGATACAAACTTCTTTCCTGTGGAGGTAGGACTCCACCAGGGGTCTGCGTTGAGCCCTTTTCTTTTTGCGGTTGTCTTGGATGAGTTGTCCAAGTTGATTCAGGAGACAGTTCCGTGGTGCATGCTTTTTTGCAGACGATATTGTGTTGATTGCAGAGACTAAACAGTGCCTGAACGAGAGGATAGAGGAGTGGCGAGTAGCTTTAGAGGGCAAGGGCCTAAGGATTAGTCGATCTAAGACTGAGTATCTACACTGTGATTTCAGCGGTGTAGCCATTGACGATGAAACCCAAATCACCATTGAGGATCAATTGGTCCCGCAGGTAACTAGATTTAAGTATCTAGGGTCGTTTGTTCAAAGAGATGGTGACATAGATAGTGATGTAACCCATCGCATACAGGCTGGCTGGTATAGATGGAGGGCAGCCAGTGGGGTATTATGCGATAGGAGGTTCCCAATTAAACTAAATGGGAAATTTTACAGGGTAGCAGTTAGGCCAACTATGCTATATGGAACAGACTGTTGGGCTATCAAGAAGACACAAGCGCGCAAGATGGAGGTAGCAGAGATGAGGATGCTGAGGTGGATGTGTGGACACACGAGGTTAGATTGGATAAGAAATGAGGTTTTTAGGGAAAGACTAGGAGTGGCTAGTATATCAGAGAAGATTAAGGAGGGGAGATTGAGATGGTTTGGGCATGTGAAGCGGAGGGAAGCGACGACACCAGTTAGAGTAGTGGAAACTCTGACTGTGCAGGGAAGGATAGGAAGAGGCAGACCCAAACTGACATGGGATGAGCAGATTAGACATGATTTACTAGAGTTGCATCTTTCTGAGGACATGGTCCACGATAGGTCTTCGTGGAGGCGTAGGATTAGGGTCAAGGACTTCTAGCGGATATTGTAGTAAGGTCTTAGGTGGATTTCAGGGACGTAGGTTTTTCTTATTCTTTAAGGGACTTTTCCAGTGATTGCCTTCTTGTGTTTATGCCCAAATGATGTTGTATGCTATTATACATGATTTACATTGTGTTTATGCCCAAATGATGTTGTATACTATGATACATGATTTACAATATATTGTGCCACTCTGATCACTTTCTTGGTAATGGGCGACTTCTTATTTCTGTATTCTTTCTATATTCTTTGACTTGTTGTGTTGGTTTGCTGTTCGTTTTCGAGCCGAGGGTCTCTCTGGAAGCAGCCTCTCTATCCCTAGGGATAGAGCAAGGCCTGTCTACATCTCACCCTCCCCATACCCTATAAGTAGCTCTGCTATTTGTGGGATTTACTGGGTATGGTTGTTGTTGTTGTACTTAAAAACTTTGAATATTGGAACTATGTTGACAAAACGCCAAACTAATATATGCAAAAAAATGTGAAAACTGCAGCACAGAGCTTTTGCAAACTAATTGCGTATTAAAAATCACCCAAAGCATGAGATGATGAGCAAGGCAAAGGTTGTCAGACAAAAGATGGATTGGAGGATAAAGTCTAACGTCATCGACTGTGGAATTTTCGCAATGAGGCATATGGAAACATACATGGGGGATATAGCTAGTTGGAAAAGTGGTTTGGCAATAGAAGATGCCCCAAATCAACTCCAACAAAAACAGCTAAATGAACTAAGGGTAAAATACATTGAAAAAATCTTGTTTCATAGCGAAAATGAAAACATAAATCTACTGAAAAGTTGTCTAAATACATTCATGGCTTATGGGGGAGAAAGAATACGTAAGTTGTTTGACAAAGCAGACGAGAGAATAGCAAAACGAATGTCAGAATATGTAGATTAGCTAAACGCCATGTATTTTAATGTTGACTATCATGTTTTACTCTTTACATTATTACATCTACATGTTTGGTTGTGTGATTTCTACCGTATTTGGGAAAATCAAAGAAAACGCCATGATTAGAAAAATTAACAAAAAGTAACCATTTAAAACATAAACAACATTAAAAAAGGGTTAAAAAAACTAAATTAAGACAAGTAGAAAACAAAAAAAACGCTAAATCTATAGGAAATCAATAAAACGCCATTAAAACATAAACGCCATTCGTAAAAAAAAAAAATACTTTTTTAAAAAAACGCCATGAAAAAACAAGCATAGAGATGAAAACGCCATTAAAACACAAACGCCATTCGTAAAAAATACACTTTTTAAAAAAACGCCATGTAAACTAGCATAAAGATGAAAATGCCATATATATTTAATTATTTTTTGGGCAAAGGAATCATAACGCCATTGTTTAGCGGGAAGTGGACAATGACAATCGTACCCCGGCATAACAATTAGCGCTCCCAGCCACGTGTTGGGCCAGGATCCGTTCTCACCGTTCTCACACTTTTCACCGTTCTCTCCTGATCCTGTTTCTATACACACACACACACACACACACACACACACACACACACACACACACACACACACACACACACCAGCTAAGAGTTAGGTTCATTTCAAAACTCTGCATATTCACATAACTTTTAGAATTGCTAATAAACAATTATTTTATTTATATATTTTTATATTTAACATTATTTAAAAATAGATTATATATATTTTTATGATTAGAAATGTTGGGGCGAGATTCGGAATCTACCAACATCGACGACACTAAAAGTACCTCAACCTCTTGTGAAAGCATGAGCGATAGTCGTCCCTGTCTCGATTGTGTCGTGAAGGACTCTCCATCGGCTCCCACCGATGCACTCATAAACCTGAGCGATTCGACATATACCTTCTTTAACAAGAGCCCGAATAAGGGAAATAAAGGTTGGTTTTGCCCATCGGTAAGTAGTTTAGGTTTTACCCTTTCCGATAACCTCTTGCGTTCTTGCATGAATCAAGAGCAATTAAGGTACCTTAGGCATTTCGATGTTGTTCCCTCCAGCAAGGAACCGCACGATCAGAATAAAAACCTTAAAAATAATAAAGATACCACTTCATAAAAACTCTAGCCATGGGGTCGTGCTTAGGTCAACACGCCCCGTGCTCACCTCAAATTTCACCACGGGGTCATGCCCAGGCCAACACGCCCCGTGCCCCTAATACGGACAAAAATGTCAGAATCTTATCTGACCATGGGGCTATGTCCAGCCAACACGGGGGCGTGGTCAGTGTGCTGTCGTTTTCTATAAAGTCACCAATGGTTCTGCACATTTGGACCCATTCCAAAGACAAAGATCTATTGGGGATTTGCACACATACCTTAAATGGTAGATTCTCAAAAAGGTTTCACTCAAACCATCTTGTCTTTGCCACTTTTATCACTTTCCTTATTCTCCAAAGCTCTTCCACCTCCACTGAAGCTTGAAGCTTCAAAACTTCAAGCTTTATTAAGTCATTGCAAGGTTTTTAACCATGAAGTCTTATTAAACATAAGCTTTACAACACTTTTTTGAGTTATTTATGTGCAGAAATGTTTTAAAACACAGAAAAATAATTTTAAACAATGATATTTCCTGGTTAAAAATCTTGCAAAGGCGTGGCCACGGGTCGTGCCCAGCGGACACAGGGCCATGGCCAGAGTCTCATTTTCATATTTTTGAAATCTTTGTCTTGTTTTCTTAGTATGTCGAGCCAAAACAGTGGAACATCTTCAGTCAACTCAAGAAACAGTCGAAGGGGAAGAAGACCGTCGATCGAAGTTACCCTTGTCCGCTATGCCACCCATGGAATCGATCTTCCCATTGATTGTATCAACTACTTGACGGTGGGACTAGAGAATAGTTTCCAAGAAATCAACCTTTTACACCAAAGGTTGAACATTCATGCTATGCCACCCATGGAATCGATCTTCCCACAAGAGGATTGGAACCCTGCGCAAGAAGTTGTTAACCCAACCGGATGGGATGACCTTCCTCCAGAACCTCCTCTAGATGCATTACACGAGGTTCCGGTGGTTGTCGCACCTCACCCACAAGAGGTTGTGGACAATGAGCCCGTCTTCCTTCTCCCTCAGTAGATTGAGGAGTGGCTCAACGACGTTTGAGGAGCACCCTATGGAGTGAAGCTCTAAACAGCCCCTACTCTCCGAAAAAAATATTTTCGGGTTTTTGTTGTTTCAACATGTAAAATCTAAGGTAGAGCTTCCTTATGGTTAAATTTCTTGGATTTTAGGACCTATCTATCTTAGGACTTTTGTAGCTTTTCATTTTTAGGACTTTTGTAATTTTTAATTTCTTGGAGCTATGTATTTCGCACTCTAATGAATGATGGTTTAAGTTATTGTGTGGTGTTTGGATCTTATATAATGGATTAACAAACGAGAAAAGGTGAAAACTGCCAAAGGGACGTTAAAACTACACCCCATGCACAAAAACAGAGCCTTCCGTCAACTTTTCCAACTTTCCAGCATGTGCAGCACGGGGCCGTGCTCAGCCCAACACGCCCCGTGCCCAGGCTCTACAGAAAAAGTTCCAGAACAGGTAACTGACCACGGGCCGTGCTCAGTGAACACACCCCGTGGTCAACATTCTGTTCAATTCTGTTACTGGCAATCTGGCCACGGGGCCGTGCCCGGACCACACGGGGTCGTGGCCAGATGCCCAGTAACACAAAACTTTTTTTTTAAACCCACTTTTACACGTCTGAATCAACCTAAAAACTTATTTTTGGGACACATTGAGGACAATGTATAATTTAAGTATGTGGGGGGGGGGGATGCTAAAACCTTGAATCTTACAGGTCCTAATAACAAGCCTTACACAAAACTATATTGGAACCGCTAATCATCCCAAAATTTTTTTCTAAAATTTTTCATTTTTTTTACTTATCTTGGTTTAATTTGGGAGTAAAAAGTCTAAAAAGGTTATGTTTTTACAAATTTACAACCGATAGCGTCGTGATAAAAAGAACCGACTAAGAAAATTATGAAAAGGCATGACAAATCTTTTTAAAATTTGATTATATATACTTGATCACACTATAAACCAATTCTCACAATAAGTGAGTTTTGAGCCTTTATCGAGCATACATGCATATATCTTTCAACTAAATACTCATTTTTCGTTTCTTGTGTAAATAGCCGCTTGGTTTTTACGAATCTAGAACTTCCCAAGACGATACATTCTCAGTCCTTACCAACTTGAACCCAAGTAAGTAAATGATAGAGGCATTAGGACTAACCCATTTTTCTTTCAAAACCATTATTTTCCTTCTTTTTACACCACTACCCAAAATCCCCCTAGTTAACCTCTTTGAGCCTAAACCTTTTCGTTTCAAAACCCGTAAAACAAACACCCATTACCCACCAAAACCTTTTTTCTTTTCAAACTCATTTGTTTTAGTAAAAAGTTCGGTTATCTTGTGACATGAAAAAAGAGAGCATTTTGCAATAACCAAACAAGTTCCTCAAAGAAATCTTGTTTGAATATTCTTAGATCGAACAAATGTCACGAAAATAAAAAGTTTTATGACAACCGACGCTTTTTACACTTTTCGCCATTTTACTAACCATTAACCAAAAACCACATACCCTTAGCCCAAGCCTAACCCTTCCCCAAGTCCTCTTGATATTTACGAAGGTTTATAGTTAAAAAGGAGGAGGTTTGATTGCTTTACAAGCATATGGTAGAAGTAAGTTCCATGTTAGTGCATACGTCTGTCGACTTCGTCTTGTATCGAGTCTTGTATTAGAAATGTCAGATCAGGGCACGTAGTTCGAGAAAATAGGTTTTAGAGTAATTTCGCATGAAAGTAACTAATTCCGCTTGAAATGTTTCATTGTGTAATTCCGTGCGAAATTATGTTTCGCTTGAAACTAATTTCGTTTGGAACGGATTCATACGGAATTAGAACTAGTATAAATAGCCACTCAAGCGAAATCAGTTGTAACCATTCGTCATTCTGGTACCGAAGTGCTGCCGAAGTGTCAAGTGATCTGTAATCGTGTTACAATCAATATACAAGGCATTTGAAAGTGAATCAGGCTGTTTTACAAGTCAATTCATCTGTTTCCGCCTTTTGAATTGATAGGAGCTCTTCTGGACGACTCGTTTGGGTCACGAAACGATCCTACAAGTGGTATCAGAGCTCTGGAGGAAGAGTTCTTGCTGAAACAGTCTTTATTTCTGTCTTCTACACCTTCTTTTTCAACTTGAACTAGTTTTCATGGTTGAAATGTCTTGAATTTCACATATTAAGTGCGAAATAGTGTTTTAATGAATCCTTGAAAGAATTGGACCTTAATTCGACTTAAAACTGAAAAAATAAATAATTCCGTTTGAAAATCAGTTCGCATTTGATGACTTCACCATAATTTCGTACGGAATTACTAGTGTATTTCAAACGAAATTACTGAATTTCGCTTGAAATCCATAATTTCGCTTTAGTTGTATAATTCCGTTTGAAAGGTCACACGGAATTAGCTGATTCCGCACGAAATCAGCTAATTTCGCATGAGATTAGTTCTTATTCCGCTCCAGTGTGATATTTCGTTTGAGTGTAAAACGAAATTGCATAATTCCGCACGGAATTACGTTTTCGTTTGAAAACATATTCCATGTGAACTTCTAATTTCGTTTGTAAACTGTTGTGCAGGTAATTCCGTTTGGGGAGTGTTTTCGCTTGAACTGATATTTCGTTTGAACTTGTAATTTTGTGAAAAATTTGTCGAATCATGGGTGAAGAATTTTACAATGCGTTCGCTACACCAGTTGCTCCAGTTACTCCTGCTGAAACACTTTACAGTGAGAACGAGACGGGAACTAACCAAAAACCGCCGAAACTGATGTATATTGAAGATTTTAAAGGATGGCAGAATCGATTTGAGAACTGGGTGCAAGCATATAAGTTTGATGCATGGTGTGCTTTAGACAAAGATTACGAGAAACCGAAAAATGAGCGTGGGCTTGAAAAAGCATTTTGTGATTTTTCTGATACTGATAAATTGAAGTATACAAGCGAAGAAATGATGATTAGTCTTCTACAGCAAGCAGTTAAGGAAGATATATTTGTGTTACTTCAACATTCTGGTACTGCTAGATCGATTTGGAATGCATTGATTCAAAAGTTCAAAGGAAGCACATATATGATCAAAAATAAAAAGGCGTTACTGAAGAAATCTTTTGATATGTTTGTGGCTTTAGAAGGTGAATCAACAAAAACAATCATCGACAGATATTGTCATCTTGTTTTGGAAATGGGAAGAATGGATATAAAGAAAGATGATGAGGAGTGGGTTGAAAAACTTGCTGAGGCGTTACCACAGCATAAGTGGGGAACTTATTTGATGATTTTGAAACACATGAAAAAATCTGAAAATATGAATCTGGCACAGTTCATTCAGAAAATTGAAGAGCAGGAATTGGAGATTCAGAAAACTGCTATCATGACGAATCCAAATGCTCAACAAGATGTTAGTTTGTATTATAGAGGAAACAAATTTGAGGCTACTCCAAGTCCTAAGATTCAGACTGGTTTCAGTGTTGATAGTTCATCTGGAACGAAGGGTAATAATGTGACTCAAAGCGGTGGAAATTCGTCTTCATATTCAAGCTTTGATCCGAATTTTACAAAATTCAAGTTCTAAGTCAAAAACTTCAACAAATCTCAATGGTCAAAAATTTGCAATGCAATGTCACTTTGAATTTTCAAAATGGTCACAATCTTTCTCCAGAAGTTGCAAAACAACATATGGCATCACTTGCTACTATGTTAGATTCATATGAAAGTTTGATTGAAGGAAGAATTGGAAATCCTATGCTTACCAAAGAGGATTATGACCAAATTGATGCAGAAGAACTTGATTTGATGGATATCAAATGGTGCATGGCCAGTGCTGTTAGAAGAGCAGAAAAATTTCAACAAATCACTGGTAGAGATGAGTTTCGGGGAATGGCTACTTCTCCATTAGGATTTGACAAGTCAAAAGTTACTTGTTTTCGTTGCAAAGGAAAGGGACACTTTAAACGGGAGTGTAAAAACCAAGAAGCAACAGGAAGAACAGAAAAGAATGATTATTATCAGAAATTCATTTTTCATCAGATAGATCAACAACCATCTTCATCTCAAGCTGTTGATAACGGAAAGAAGAAAGCTTTACTTATTCATCAAGATGATGAAAAAGTAGCAGAGGGTTTTAGTTGGGACAAGTATATTCCTGGAAAATCCGCTCTTGTTGCTCAAATCTTTGAAGCTGAATCGGTTAAATCTAAGACAAACAGAATACCGATTTTTCCAGATCTAGGAAGTGATATTGATACCGATAATGAAGAAGAGTATCTTAAAAAAGCTAGAAAGGGTATTGATCCTGATAGTTTCAATTTGTTTTTTGCAGATAAAGTTGAGTTGCTGAATCAAAAGAAGATTGCCAGATTGAGGAGAGAGCTAGAAGCAACAAGAATGCTAGCTGATGAAAAGGCAAAGATAGAAGCTGGTGAAGCAAATGTTGAACCAGTAACTGAGAAAGTGGTTGAGAAAATTGTTGAAGTGGAGAAAGTGATAGAGAAAATTGTCGAAGTCGAAAAGATAGTCGAGGTAGAAAAAATTGTTGAAGTTGAGAAGATTGTCGAGGTTGAAAAAGTGGTTGAAGTTGAAAAACCATGTTTGAAGTGTTTAGAATCTTGCAAAGCTTGTGGAGAGAAAGATAAGAAGATTGCTGAATTAGAAAAAATTAAAGAAGATCTGTTGTCTGATGTGAAGTATGTGAAAGAGTCATACGATGTTCTGAACAGAACAGTTGATGGTCTGAATAAGACTAACTTAGAAGTTGATAAAGCAATGACAATGATGAGTTCAACATTGATGATAAAGTAGAAAGTCATTAATGAGTATATTGAAGATTGTGCAAAGCTGAAGCCGGAGTTGGAACTCGAGAAGATTGAGAGTGATAGAATCAAAAGATTGCTGTTGAGTTATACAACTTGTGATTATTTGATTGATCGTGTGTATCCTACTGTTGCAGGTCTTGAAGCATTTCAAGATAAAGAAACAGAAGTGGATACTGGTAAGAAACAAAATGTCAAATATAACAAGTGTCCGCCCCCGATCTATGAAAGTTATGCTCCTAGAAAACCAAATGAGGAACGTTTAAATAAGGCTCTCAACATCAAGTTAAAGTCTGAAACCATTGATGAGTTACCAGATAATATTGATGTCACATTCACAGCGTCTGACACTGATCATGAGTCTGAATTAGTAAAGAAAGTTGTCGATCAGGTGTTGGATATGGATGAAGAGTCAAATTCGGAGTCTAAATCTGAGAGTTCGAGTTAATCAGAAAAGAGTCCGAGTTCACCAGGAAAAAGGGTTTACAATAAAGAGTTCTTGTTATCAAAGAATAATTTGAATGATGAAATGTTTAAGGTTGCATATACCTTGAATGATTCGGACAAATTATTTTCTGATTAAGAATTTCCAATAAGAAGTGTCAAAACTGAACAGATCAAACAGGTTTTCAAATTAACAGAAATTAATATTTCTGAAATAAAAGATTTAAATCTTTAGGAAAAACCTAAAAAGTACACTTCAAGAGTTCAACAAAGATTGAACAAGAAAAAAGGTTACACTTCTGGTTATGGTTTTCAAAAGAAATGAAACCATAAAGGTAATTACAAAAAGAAGGGTTTAGGTTTCATTTCTCAAGAAAATTATAAAAATGAGAAAAATTTTAAACCAAAAACAAAATTTGTTGCAGGTGGAAGTTCAGAGGAAGAACAGAAGAAACCTTTCTGGAAAACAGTCAAACCAGGAGTTTCTTGCTGAAAAGAAAAAGAATGTGAGAAAGTTTGCTCCAAGAGTTGATAGAAGAACCTGTTTCAAATGCCAGGAAGTTGGACATATTGCTTGGAATTGTTCCAAGACCAACTACACAAAACAGGGAGTTTATTCTAACTTTGAATTAAGAAAGAAACTTGTTGATAAGACAGAACAAGCTTTGAAAAATGATAAAATGTTTGAAAATTCTATTACTAAAAAAGATGAAAATTCAAAATGTTTTTACAAAAGAAAAGGTGCTTTGAACAAACAAAAATGGGTTGTTAAATCTGCGAGTAGTTCTGACAATGAATCTGATTCTATAAAATCAGAGGATTCATTTGTTGAGAAAAAGAATGAGAATTCCGTTCCAGAGTTGAATGATGAAAACTTTCCTAAATTGTCAAAGGAAAATCTGAAGTTGAAAGTTGGAAAGGTTGAGATTTCAGATCAATTCTTCACAGGTAAAGGAGAATTTGATGCTGAAAAGGCTTTCAATGGAAGAGTCAAACATATTTTTGGTACGATGGTTGACCGAAAGGTAAAAAGTGCCAAAGAGTTTTACAGATCAAAGGGAGGTTGGAATGAAGTTGAATCAAAATCACCCTAGGCTGGTCAGGCTTGGGTGGACATATTTTTTGATTAAAAACCTGACTTGCCAGAGCTCTCAGGTTGGTAAGTGTGGAGCATGAATCGGCATCATTCTTGTTAAATATGAGTTTGTGATAGTACCTACAAGTGATTAATCAGGGACATTAAGTTGTACTTGATTGTCTACAAGAGATTTTGTTATTGCTAAATTGTCATATTTTGACTTGAAAAAGGGTTGGATTGGGATGGTTTGGTTAAATCTACATGTGGTTGAAAGAGGTATTAATTTGCAAGAGGTTATCAGGGTTATTAATTTGAACCTGATTTAATCCTTATTTAAGAAGTTGATATAACAAAGTGATGAATTGATCCCCAACTTACAAGTGGTAAAATCAATGAAACTTATTTTCCGGAAAAACCGTTTTGATTAAAACAAACATAAGTGTTTTGAAATCTTAATGGGAAAATAGTTTGTTGAGAGGGGGAGTTCTGATTGTTTATGCTAAGTGGATGGCGATTTGAAGCGATTTGATATCAGTTGTCACTTTACTTGTATAGTTTGTTTTCAAATTTTCTTTAAATTTTCAGAAAATACAAAAACATTAGAAAATTTGAAAAAGTCAAAAACATGATAAAATGTAAAAAGAGTTTTGTTGTAAAAAAGAGGAAATGATAGTACATCGGTGGACTTTCACAACACGCTAAAGAATTGAAAAGATAAAATGTGATAAACGGTCTCACTGTGGATATGTCAGTAGGTTTTTGCACATTCAGTAGATTGTTTTCGAGATATAAACATAAATTTCAAACTTGCTTATCTAGTGGGTAACATTTCTTGGATATATGGGTAACCCCCGAAATCTTGTTTGAAAGGTCCCTTTTTCTGAGATACTAGGTCTTTATACTCAGTGATATCTGGGGTATTATCCCGGGACTTCTGATATTGCAGAAGCAATGGCGTAGTCCCCGTATAATACTTTGCATTTTCTTTAATCTCAAAGCTAGCCCTCAGCATAAAAAATGATGAAACATTGAAAAATGTTAATCATGTGCTGTTGAAGAAAAGATTCTCAAAAGGGAGCACACCAAAAGTCGAGCCGTCATCTCTTTGCTGAACGGAAGTTCTGACCTGAGCTCTCACGGCTTCGCATTTAACCCTTTAATAGATATCATCTAGGTATACTCACCTGTAAGACTGAATATTGGGATCTGGATACGGGAGTATATTCAAGAGGTGGGACACGCGAATAAGTTGAAGTCCTTAAAACATTAATTTCGTATCTCGAATCAATTGAACTTTGTGTGAAAATTTAAGTGGACCAGTATACTGACAATCTAAGTGAATCGTTTAGAACTTAAAATGTTTAAAGCTTAACGGTGTTGGTGATTTGTTTCAAAAACTGATATGATCCTCTTACACAAACTCACAAAAATAGTGTCTGTAAATATTTCTTTACTGCATTTCTTTTTAAAAATTCAAAAAAGAGTTTCAGTGTGTTTTAGCATAAATTTTTTTGAAAAATTCAAAAAGATTTTCGACAACTGATGTTGATGAGCTGATTTTCAAAGTTCCAAGTGCTAAACATGACGAACAGGTTTGGGAAATTATTGTTTGAAAATGATATTCTTACAAGTGGTCACCAAGATCTTAAATGATTAAATCAATTGTGTGTTTATTTCTACAAGTGATAAACTTAGAATAAAATTGTCAAATTGATTAAATTTGTGAATCTTATTTTGAGGTAGAGGATGTGCAGGATAGCCTCGATTCTGGTTTTGAGAAGAGAACCAAGTTTCGATCCTGATCCGGTGAAAGCCAGTCTACGATCCCAGTACAACTTGAGGGGGAGTTTGTTAGAAAGAAGAGTCTAAAGATGCAAGAGCTAGGAATTTGATCCTGAAGATGCAAGAGGCTGATATATCAACATCTGAAGGGGAGATTTGTAGATAAAGAGAAGAGACAAAGATTGAGAGAATTAGAGGAAGATAAGTGCCAGGACGAGATCCTGAGAAGAGCCCAAAGACTGATAAAGACTGAAGATTGTGAAGACTCGACACTTAAGACTCGTCAACATCCGAGGGGGAGTCTGTTAGTGCATACGTCTGTCGACTTCGTCTTGTATCGAGTCTTGTATTAGAAATGTCAGATCAGGGCACGTAGTTCGAGAAAATAGGTTTTAGAGTAATTTCGCATGAAAGTAACTAATTCCGCTTGAAATGTTTCATCGTGTAATTCCGTGCGAAATTATGTTTCGCTTGAAACTAATTTCGTTTGGAACGGATTCATGTGGAATTAGAACTAGTATAAATAGCCACTCAAGCGAAATCAGTTGTAACCATTTGTCATTCCGGTACCGAAGTGCTGCCGAAGTGTCAAGTGATCTGTAATCGTGTTATAATCAATATACAAGACATTTGAAAGTGAATCAGGATGTTTTACAAGTCAATTCATCTGTTTCTGCCTTTTGAATTGATAAGAGCTCTTCTGAACGACTCGTTTGGGTCACAAAACGATCCTACATTCCATGCTGGTATCAAGTGCTTCACCAAAATGCACAAATCGGCCGAGTGTTAAGTGATCTCCTGTGAGGTATGAGAACTTGTCTATAAATGGAATTTTAAGGAGGCATGTTATGCCCAAATAAATAATTTTTCTTAATAGATGTTCTAAATAAATCATGACGAATAGGATTGTAAATAATATAAAAATAAAACTTAATAAAGATCTTGGATTCCCGACACTCAAGATAAGCCACAAACTTCTTTTCTACCTCTTCCATTTGTGTGTGTAAGCCACATATTAAAGAGTTTTGCTTGAGGACAAGCAAAGATTCAAGTGTGGGGTATTTGATGTGTGCAAAATGCAACATATAAATTACATCAAATGAGGCATAAAACTAATCCTTTTTAGTACTAATGTTGGAAAAAGCGCGTTTCTTTCTTCCTTTTAAATTTACAGGACCAAATGATGTGTGTAAAATGCAACATATAAATTACATCAAATAAGGCATAAAACTAACCCTTTTTGAGTACTAATGTTGGAAAAAGAGTGCTTTTGTCTTCCTTTTGTATTTTCAGGATTAAATGAGCTCAAATTCACAAAAGAAGCAAAAAGACAGCTAAATCTAACATAAATACAAGAAAAGGAACATAAGTGGATTGCCCGACCCCTCAACAGCATCCTCCCAAGCAAAATAGAGAAGGCAGAAGACTGAACACGCCCCGTGCTCAGCCAGCACGGGGCCATGCCCAAGAAGCAGCAGAAAAGACAAATCTATAGAAGCTTCTATTGCCCACCACGGGGCCGTGTCCAGTGAACACGAGGGCGTGGCGAAAGTACAGCAGGCGCATTAATTGTAATTGCGAATTACAATTAATGAAGAGAGAGAGTGTCAGACAGGCACGGGGGCGTGTCCAGCGGACACGGGGCCGTGCCCAGCCTTCTGTTCAGCCTATAAATAGGAGTGCTTGGTTTCATTGCAACTCATCCCTTGGCACACCACCTCTCTCACACTTCATCCACCACCCACCACCACCATAACACTATCATCCACCACCATCATCCATTGTCCATCATAGAGTGTGTGAGTCGTATCGGGATCCAAGATTGATCGTAAGAGTTCTTGACAATCAAGGCCATGTTTGCCTAAGTCTCTTACATCACTTGGTGAAGACAAGTGTTTAGTATAATACTTTTTATTTTTAATCTTTTGCACTTTTTATTTGGTTTTGTATTAATAACTTTAATAACTAGTTGCTTATGTTGAAGGTGATCTTTCCTTATCGTTTGTCCGTGGTGTCTTGGCATTATTTTACTGTCTATATAAAATAAAAGATTTTCACCATTCATATCTCCATGGTCTATATGGAGGTATGTTGGCTACCTGGTCGGGGGTTAAGGGAACGGTTTGGTAAGGGTCTTGCCCTTGTTCAGCGTTTAGAGGTCATGCAAGGGACCTGGGTCAAATTTAGTAGGATCTCCTTCAATGCCCATAGGTATTGGATGGCGGGGATCCAAACTCTTTGACCCCCTCATAAGTTAACTACTATTAATACTATAACCCGGCTATTTAGGACTGTATCCCTGCTGACTCAGACTACTTAGTCGAGGGTAACGTCACCGCCAAAAGCGGGGCCTACCATAATTTGCATTAATAACTTAATTCATTATCTTCCAATAATCCAACCCTTTAGGATTGTATCCTTGCTGACTCAAACTACTGGGTTGAGGGTAACGTCGCCTTCAAAAGAGGGGCCTACTACAATAACTAAGATAATCTCTTAAACAAGTGCAAAAGTGCGAAAATAATCAAAGGTTATACTAATACACGAGTCGGATCCAAATGATTCATCTTGTCTATCTGTTTTTATTTTTATTTTATTTTTCAGCATTTAGTTAGTTTTTATTTTCTTAGTTTAAAAGTCTTTTCTAACTTTTTTTGATTTGGTTAGACGTTGACGATAAACCGGTACTAAAAGCTCTTGTGTCCTTGGACGACCTCGGTATCTTACCAACACTATACTACGTCCACGATGGGTGCACTTGCCCATATGTGTGTTTAGTGTTAGTAAATATCGTGTTTTATAAATTTAAAACTTGGCTAAAAGTGTAAAAAGGGCTTAAAATATACATCAAAAATATATTACACTACACACGCATCATCAAACGAGCTTAAAAGAACAAAAGGAACAAATAAGCATCCAAAACCAACATAAATACAAGAAGAAGGAATAATGTGACATGCCCGACCCCTCGGCAGCATCTTCCAAAGCAAAAGCAAAAACAAGAAATAGAACCTGACCACGGGGCTGTGCCCAGCTGAGCATGGGGCATGGTCAGGTCCTGCACAACAAGACAAACCTGCAGAAGCTTCTACGCCCACCACGGGGCCGTGCCCAGCTCTCCACGGGGCGTGGTCAACTCTTAGATTTGCAGAATCTTGATAATACAGCAAAGAGTGGACCACGGGTCCGTGCCTAGAAGACACGGGGTCGTGTGGGGCCCTCTGCTCACAATTGCAATTAATGAAAGAAGAGAAAAGGATGGCCACGGGCCGTGCCCACTGGACACGGGGCCGTGGGCAGGACTCTATTCAGGCTATAAATATGGGTGTTTGGTTCACTTCAAAAGCATCACTTGGCAAACCACTTCTCTCCCACTTTGCCACCACTCCACCAACACTATAACACCAACACCCACCACCATCATCTATTATCCATCTTTAGAGTGTGTAATAGTCTCGGGATCCAAGATTTATCGTAAGAGTTCTTGTCAATCAAAGGCCATGTTTGGCTAAACTCTTACATCACTTGGTGAAGACAAATCTTTAATGTATTACTTTTGATTTTTAATCTTTCGGCACTTTTTAATTGGGTTTGTATTGGTGACTTTAATAACTAGTTTCTTATGATAAAAGTGAATTGTCTTTACCATTCGCGTTAACTACTTGTAAGGGGGTTAGGATGGTGGTTTGGTAAAGCTTACTAAGAGCTCCTTCAATGCCCAACGATATTGGATGGTGGGGGTGCGAATAGCTTGAACCCCTCATATGTAAACTACTATTAATACTTTAAACCGGCTTCTTGGGATTGTATCCTTGCTGACTTAAACCACTTAGCCGAGGGTAACGTCACCTTCAAAATAGGGGCCTACCACTTTTCGCATTAATAACTAACTTAATTGTCTTTCAATATTTTGACCCTTTGGGATTGTATCCCCGCTGACTCAAACCACTGAGTTGAGGGTAACGTCACCTTCAAAAGAGGAGCCTACTACTATAACTAAGATAATCTCTTAAAAAGTCTGAAAGTGCGAGAATCATCAAAGGATACATTAACGATGAGTTGGATCCAAGTGATTTTATCTTTTCTATTTGTTTTTCATTTTATTTATCTTTTCATTTTTAGTTTTATTTTCATGTTTCAAAAATTTAAAAAAAAATTAGATCGATTAGACGTTGAGGATAAACTGGTATTAAAAGCTCTTATGTCCTTGGACGACCTCGGTATCTTACCAAGACTATACTACGCTCGCGATGAGTGCACTTGCCCAAGTGTGTGTTTAGTGTTAGTACAATATCGTGTTTTATAAATTTAAAACTTGACTAATGCGTAAAATGGGCTCAAAATATTAATAAAATCATATTGCACTTCACATACACCAGTGTTGCATACGTGTTCCTCTTCCAAGATAGTGAAAGTTCTAGTCTTATGGGAGACAAATGGTACAATTTTAGCAGTGTAGTTTTTCGTTGAAAAACAAGTCAGAATATGTATAAATCGAATGTCAAATTTACCTAACGAACTAGCAATGGTAGGTTGTTTACAAAGGTAAGAAAATAAATTAAGAATCCTAAAAGCCTTCACTTGTAGAAAGCAACCAATTAACCACGAAGCATTTAAAGTAAGGGCCTGGTTATATGGACACCCCCATATTTATTTGGACATCTAGGTGTCCTATACGGGTATAGGGCTATACATGTCGTATATGGTTCAAACAATGAAAATAAACAACCGAAAATATAACAGGTGACATGAGTTTGTACAATGATAACCAAACCATACAACTAAAGGAAAAAGGAAAAAGCAATATGATAACATGTCGTTGTCGCTATCGCTATCAGTATCGTCATCAGCGGCAACATGACCTGACATCCCTACCTGCGTGGATGACTACACTCGTGGCGGTGGCGGGGCTCGGACGGACAAACTCGCATGGCTACGTCTGTCGGCCTCACTCTCCATCATCTACACCACAAAATCCTCCGCTAGGTCGATCCGCCATGTCAGGAACTGACCCACCACAAGCCTCTCGAGGTGACGCGTTGTCACACCGTGATTTCCCGGTGGGCCTGGACTTGGGGTTTATTTGTGACAAATTGATATAGATATTCATAATAACACAGCGTAAGTCTTCGAAGTATAAAATAATTATTACAAATTACAAATGTCCAAAAGTTCAAATATTATACAAACCGAAAGTCTATAAAAGATCCACAGGCGGATCAGATAAAGAAATGATTATGTAAGACCACTAGGCTTCTTGCATCGAGTTGCAAATTCCACTTAAGCAATTATCGAGCAGCTTCCAGCCTATTTACGTAGTTTGCAACCTGCACTTAGTATTTTGAAGATACGTTAGTTTACACCGGTAAATACAAATAACCGACACATTTTGAAAATATTTCAAAATCATTTTATGTACACTATGGTACACATATTTTCATAAATAACTTGGGATAAACTATTTCTCTTGTTATCAGTATTACATGCTTGTCAATACATATGGGGCCCGAAAACTATGCCGAGATCATGATTAACCGACACACCACTTTAATACCCTTATTGGGCAAACTATATGGGGTTATAAAAATATTTTATCATAGCATTAGCATCTGTCAGGTGTATGCCTACACCCCGTGCTTAAGTCGTGGCCATTTGCAATTAAATGAGCTGAGGATATCCAGGACACGGTCGCATTAACCCCTAATGTTTAAGTTATCAAGCAATACGAATTAAAACGGGTTATTTGGATTCTTGAACACATAGGTTATTGATCACATACCCGACCAAGCGGTAATAATTTACCGTATCCCAAACCCGTATAGGGAAAATAGATTAAGAGTATTTACCTGGCTTAAGTCTTTACAATCCAAAGACAAATACTAGCACAACCGTTCAAACAAAATATCAAGTAAGGTTGCAATTTACTGGACGCCCTTAGTCTGGAATGAATGAAACTATTATCCATTAGAATGTTAACGGGTCTTATTCAAGTCATATGAGTTGGACCGGTTAGCTATAATATAAAGAAAACGGTACGGTTCGCTAGATTAAGCGGTGACCGGATAGAATGTGGTTTGAACCCTTACAAGTACTATAACTTGTATAAATGGGTCAAACAATATAACATTCTGATTAGAAGTGAAATTGAAAGGATTTGACCCAATTCGGTTAACTTATATAAACTAAGTTATATAAGTCAACCGTAGATGATGTCGGGTGATCGGATGAGTTATGTCAAGTTCATTATGCCAAAACATCTTTATTATGTTACCATATCAGTAGGTATTTCAATTTATATGTACATTATGGTTTAAAACCATTTTATGCTCAACAGGGCAGTTTCGGTATTTTTAAGGCATAATGTATGAACTTGCACAAAACTCGACAACTAATTTCGGGAAACTATAGGGAGCCAAATTGCAATTTACTCTTGATAATTCTATTCCATCTTTCTTTTATTAAAGGAATATTTGATTTTAATAATCACAACTATTCGTTGTTGGCCGTCAACAGTTCCAACTTAAAAATAACCACTTACAGTCCCATTATTAACATATTGGCCTCCAATATACCCTAACTAACGGAACCATAACGGTGTTAGTCTCCGGTCGGCGGATAAACATTTTTCGCCGGAAAACTCAACATTTTTGCCCCAAACCTCTTTCTAACCTTATTATGGACCTTTAGTAACCTTTTTATAGTAAAAGCCCCAATTATTGAAGTCGCCGGAAAACTCCTTTTTCGCCGGAAAACTTCTTTTTGGCCGAAAAAATTCAACATTTTCGTCCCAAACCTCTTTGTAATCTTAGATCGGAAAATTCAACGGCGTTAGGATTCTGTTAATCAGGGTCCATTGGTGGCCAATATGTCAATAGTTGGGACTGCCAGTAGTTATTTTTTAAGTTGGGACTGTTAACGGCCAATAACGAATAGTTGAGATTATTAAAATACAATATTATAAACAAAATTCAGGTAGAGCATTGAATTTTACTTTCTAACCACTAGGAATGAGAAGTGACTCTTTTCATCCACATTTGAGGTGATAAGACGGGTTGTTTAATTAGGTGAAAAATCCTAAAAGAAATTAAATTATAGGAATAAGGTTGAAATTTCAGATCCAATTATAGGAATAAGGTTGAAATGAAGAATTAACAAAAAAAAAAAAAAAAAAAAAAAACAAAAACAAAAACCCTGTTAAGTCAACAAAATGATCATACTAGCTTAACAAGAAGTGACATGACAATTAGCTTAGATATTATCTAGCAAACACAAACTCACGTATCTAATTGTCATTAGGGGTGATTGTCATAACCTATTGAGTTATTTTGGGCCATAAATGTTTGAAAAAATAATTTTAAAAGAGATGTCAAAACAGTGTTTAAGGTGTAGGGAGTAGTTAGACACTTGAAAGTGGTAAACTTCAAAATCAACCAATAAGAATGCGTCATGTCAAAGTGGTAAACTATGCTCAAAAGTGTTGGCAATGGTTAGACACTTTATGAATTGGTAAACTATTTAAAAAAAGGAAAAATGTGTTATTGGTTGAGATGACATGGACCCCACCCCACACACCCCTCTCTCTCCTACCCTCCCTCTTCCCGCATCGGCAACCCATCACCGAATTGGCAAACTTTGAGTGGTAAACTTATGTTGGCGACTTGGCGGTGGTGTTCCCAATTGGTAAACTAAGTTTACCACACTTTGCCGTACCCCACTCCGTATACCCTTAGGGTGCAGGGGCACCCTCGGGGACTCCATCCGGGGACCATTTTTGCCGTGCGGGAAGGTGCCGCCATTCAAGAGGGGAGGCAAATCGGGGAGGGTGTGAGGGGAGTGTTCACCGAAGAAGGAGAGAGGAGATGGTGGGGCCACCCTCATTTCCAACCAATCAATTTTTTTTTTTTTGAATAAAAAAAACAATTCCCCTAAGAGGGGTGCACCCCGTACGTTTTTGGACAAGAGGAAAGTTATAGAGGGGAAATGACATGACAACGTATGATTGGGTTAAAAAAAGTTTCCCCTCACCTCATTAGGGGGTGCCCCCTTCACCCTTAGTCTTGGGGTAACAATAAATGATAAGGAAATTGGCAAACTTGGTCTTACATAACTTTAACTCCTGGTCTATGAGGGATATGTAATGGTGGTGGATAACCATAAAGATCTGAAATGGGATCATCTGAATGGATGCATGTATTGTGGTGTTATACCACCATTCAGCTAGAAATAACCACTTGCACCTTCAAGAAGGATCTGACTAAGGGTGTTAAGCAATTAATAAAGCTTGAGAAACACCGTGTAATTTCAAAAATTATGGCCAAAAGTTACTCACGAACAAAGGATCTCTATCAGACACAACAGTTGTGGGACAACCGCGTAACTTACAAATGGCGTCCAAGATAATTTAAGCTACTCCAACAGCAGTAAAAGGATGAAAAAATGCAATAAAATGCCCGTACTTCGTTAATCCGTCAACCACGACTAGAATTATGTCTCTACCTTTCGACTTATCGCAGCCCTGAAATGAAATCGATAGATAGATACGTCTGTAAACACAGGTTGGGGTACATGTAAAGGTCGCAATAGACACGAAGAAACAACAGTCTTGTATTTGGTTCAACGACAAGTAATGCATTCTTTAACAAATTTCCATACATCTTTAGTACAACCCTTCCACAAAACAAAAGACTTCAGCTTATGTAGTTTCGGCTTAACTCTCGTAACAAGCTCATTTATATTATAGGATTCAAAATGATCAACTAACTCCAAGTAAACAACACACAACAGAGTTATAACATATGCCAGTATACATGTAATCGAAATCATATAATATACAAAATCATATTGTAGATTATTTGTTTAATAATAAAATTATTATTGATTTAGAAATGCCACAAAATGCAACGACCCATTTACACTTTCTCCAGAACAGAATAAGCATGATTCGATTTACCGGCATCACTCATAATCTTCCAATCGCCTATGATATCTGTGATTATTAGATTATTTGTTTAATAATAAAATTATTATAGATTTAGAAATGCCACAAAATGCAACAACCCATTACACTTTCTCCAGAACAGAATAAGCATGATTCGATTTACCGGCATCACTCATAATCTTCCAATCGCCGATGATATCTGTGATTATGAATTTAGACAACAAAAAGGCAGTGCAGATGAACATAAGGGCGTACAGAGCAACCGTAATTTGCGAACTGAGGAAGAAAGAATATAGATACACAACCATAAAGGAGATACCGGTGTTCAGAAACCACAGGGTCACTTTCAGCCAAAACTTCTGACTGGATTTCTCGTTTTTAGCCAAAGCGATGAACCACACCAGAAAGTAGTCAACCAATATGAAAACTGAAAAAACCAACAGACTGAAAACCGCCATTAAATAGTCGTTGTCGTTGCGGCGGTACGATCTAACGAAGGATCCGATTGTGGTGGGCATCATGATCAGGAGGTGAAACGGGAATCTATTGCGTTTGTTGTCGGCATCTACGTTGTTGGTGTGATCGGGATCTGGGTTAATTTTCTCAGGAAGCGGCGTGACTTTGACTGTCATTTTGATCGGAATTGAGGATATGGGATTACAAAACGGTGTGAATTGTTGTGAAATGCAGCTTAGATTTGAGGTTTTATACAGTTGCAAGCAATAAATTGGAAATTTCCATTGAGTTTCTTGGAATATGAAAGCAATCTGTGAGGAAGGGTAGCGGAAATCACAAAGCAACATTAGGCTTTAGGCTACTGTGGGCTTTATCACGCCACATCAGTGTCACGTAGATGCTACTTTGTATAGAAGACTTTAAAGCCCATTCCTTTAACATCCCTGTAATAGTTTAAAACTCCTTTTAAATAATACAAAAAAAGAAAAAGGAAATTAAAAAAAGAAGGAAAGATAATAGGTAGAAAAGGAATGGGTCCCACATGATTGACGTTAAAATGGTCGTTAGCATGCTGGCGGACATGGGGTAGCGACCTCTTGATAATGTGCACAGGGAGGGGGAGGGCGCCATGGGGCGCCAATTTTGATGATGTGGCAGGGTGGCGCGAGGCCACACCCCTGGCCTTAGCGTATTGGTAAATTAAATATTGTACAGTAAATTTCAATTTACGTCCATGAGGCTTACACCAAAACGCACGACCAGCCCTCATTTGAAAAAACACTACAATCAAGTCCCTGTGGTTGTCGATTGCGTTCAATAACGTCTATCCTTATATTTTCCAATTATTATCCATGTATTTAATTAATAACTTAAAGGGAAAAATGGTAAATTCGCCCAAAAGTGAAACCGGCCCTCTGTATTACTCCCCAAGCTTCTTTGAGAAGCTCATTTTCAATCCCCCCACCTTCTTCCACACTTGTTCCTTCACCGGAGAAAGAATTACGTCCAAAAACAGACGTGATTCCGACAACGATGAGGCAGTATGCGGTGATCTTGTTTATCCTACACGTGATCGGTACGACATTTGTCTTAATTTTGAATTTAATCTATGATTTTGATATGCGTGACAGTCGTATAATCTGAAATGTGGGTTGGTTTTCTTCAAATTCCAGTCGGATTTCGAGTGCAGGTCACTCGATGACTCATTAGGATCTAATACCGGGTCCTTTTGAAGGGTGGAAGAGGGTTAAGGATTGAGCTCTGTTTTAGCCGCCGACCATGACTCCTATGGTGGTTGGTTGGCTGTACATATTATATATGTAACTATTAAGGTAACTATAAGGGTTAATTTTTTATTGATCCTGATCATTTTTAGGTTTTTGGTGTTTATGATCAAGGTTTACCCTTCTTTTGTATGACTATTAACTTAAACTTAAACTGTTATGATCATTGTGTTATAATGGATATTTGTCTTAGTTGTTGTGCATTAGGTTATGTTATTGTTGTTGGTGTTTGAACAGATTAGACTTGCATTCACTTGCATTAGTTTATGTTATTGTTGTTGGTGTTTAAATAGGTTGTGCATAAGTTTCAGTTTTAGTTGGATTCACTTGTATTCAGTTTCACCTTCGGGTTCATTTTGAGTTCTGCTTGTTGCATTCACTTGTATTCAGTTTAGATTGATCATAACCTTGCTGCAATCAGATTGTTGCATTCACTTGTTGCATTCAGATATTATAAGTTCAAATTGTTGCATTCAGATTGTAAGTTCAGATTGTTCAAGTTGTAGTTGCAGTCCGTTCACTTAGGGTCAGTTCAGATTGTTCATATTGTTCATGTTGTTGATGCAGTCATGTTGTTCATGTTGTTGCTGCAGTCAGTTCAGATTGTTCATGTTGTTGTTGTTCTTCTTCTTCTTGCACACATTTGTTGTTCATGTTGTTGCTGCACACATTTGCTGTTGTTGATTCATTGGGGTGATTGGTAATTAGATTTGGAAACCATTTGAATATGGAGGGAACTTAACAAATTTTATAGCAGGGACCGATATGGTCATGAAAGTTTTAAGGGCTAGTCTTGCGTTGGTGTAAACCTCAGGGACTTGATTGTAGCCTTTTTTTCAAATGAGGGTTAGTCGTGCGTTTTGATGTAAACCTTAGGGATGTAAATTGACATTTACTCAATATTGTAACTCTTCCTCTGTGTAATTTTATTTAGTTAAATATTGATTTTTTTTTCAAAATGGGACATACCTCTCCACCTATTTGGACACCCATTTATACAATGTCTATATGCGTCCGTATAGACTTTTTGTTTTCCAAGCACCTATTTGGACACCCCTTTATACAATGTCTATGCGCGTCCGTATAGACGTTTTGTTTTCCAAGAAATGTTTGATTACATCATATCATGTTCAAAGGTTTCGATACGTCTCATATAGGTCTATACGAGGCGTATATCACTACCCCATATAGGACTCGTATAGGCCTAAATATTTGTATAGAACTTTTTTTTAAATTATACGTCTCGTATAGGTTTATACTAAAAAGACCATTTTTGTCACACCCCAACCGATGACGGAAACATCGGGGCATGGCACTGAGCGAAACAGATTGTCCAGGAGATTCCATAACAACTACGATTACCAATTATTTAAGCATCACGTCCCATACCATGACATAAAAAGTAGCACAGTTTTTACAGACAAATTAAAGACAAATTGTTCTGTTCCGACAACTCAGATTTTAAAATAA
This sequence comes from Helianthus annuus, assembly GCF_002127325.2. NCBI lineage: Eukaryota > Viridiplantae > Streptophyta > Magnoliopsida > Asterales > Asteraceae > Helianthus > Helianthus annuus. Next base: position 12,550,693 of record NC_035449.2, read on the forward strand.
ATTGTTTGTTTGTTTCTAAGACTCTTCCTACTTCGATTCCACACAGCAAGCATCCTAGCGGATAGCATCCTAACACCTGTCACATACGTTAAAGTAAAGGTCAATACACATAGTGTAAAGGTGAGCATACAAGTTTAATAGATATAATAGAGTTCAAAATCGTTTACGCATAACCAGCATGTAACATGTATAAAGTGAAGGCAAGTAGGTTATCGACAGAGAAATATGAACAGATGTGACTGCGAGTTGTAGAATGCGCAACATATATCCCCACCGGGACACGTGAAGTAAAGCCCTTAACAACCCCTGTCCACGACAGGTGCTGAGTCCAAACTATAGTACTATCATTGCTAAGGTGTCAGGCAACAATCGCTGTGTTAACATAACATACAAGCATTCATCGAATAACACGTAGCATGCAATAACGGTTATCGTATAAATAGTGGTTGCGTTGTGTGTCGATTGTGATTTAGAATAAGTAACGTATGTAACACCCAAAAGTGCATAAAGCAAAAAGGGATCGAGTATACTCACAGATTGTGCTTAACAAGTAAACACTATCTTGGATTGAAGGGAGCGCTGGAAGAGATTAGCCTGAACAATTAACGATAGCATAAACGATGAGCGGCGCGTAAAACGGTGCAAAGGTGGTAAGTGTCGGACGGTAATCCGATCGGATGGCAATCCGATCGGATGGCAATCCGATCGGATGGCAATCCGATCGGATGGCCAGTTGATCGGATGTCAATCCGTTCGGATGGTCATCCGATCGGATGGCCATTCGATTGGATTGACATCTCCCCGGGTGAAGATGTGTTTGTGTATGATGGTTTGCCTTTTGAAGTTTTCGCTGTAGCATTTTGAAAACAGAGAAGTATCTCTACCTTTCAGGTTGGTCGATCGGATGGCGATCCGTTCGGCGAGGTAATTCTTAGAGAACAAGTTCACAGTAGTGTTGTCACTCGATCGGATGGTCTACTGTTGGTGCACTACATCTGTTGATTTCGTCTTGGATCAAGTCAAACATTGCGTTGTATAGATTAGGGCTCAATATACGAGAAAATAGGCGAGTGTATGTGTAACACCTCAAAAAAAAATTTACGTCTAATAATGTATTGACACGTGTCATAGGCTTTGCATATGCGAAAACAAACTTTAGAGGGACTAAAGTTGACAAACGGTGAAAACTATGGAACGTAAGGGTCCAAAGTGTCCACAATGGATAAATAGACTCTATGATAACCCTACATAATGTTTATAACCTTAAACGGATGGTTCATGGATCATACGACGCGGAAATTACAAAAAAGTGAGGAATTGCAAACTATAGGGGCCAAAAGTGTCAACATGTTGAATTTATACCTCTGAGTAAACTTTTGGCAGACCCGAAGCATTGTAATGCTAAAATATACTCACTAGAATATGTGGTAAAAATTTCGTGAAGTTTCGATTACGTATGAGAAAGTTATGGCCAAAACCGTACTTGAGGGACTAAAAGCGTCAACGTCGAATTTCATGGCTTTTCGGTTGAGCGCAAAGTTATCCGAGGACATTACCATGTTGGTAAATGTCCTAAGGTTCTTAGAAACCAAGTTTGGGGGTTTACGAGTCAAAATAAGCAGCCGAAACATCGCGTGCAAGACCAGGGACCAAAGCTGTCAATGTTTGAAACTTGTTTGGCTGATCAGAGGGTCAGGCGACCCGCCTGGACATGCCCAGGCGGGCCGCGTGGGACTACCAGTAACAGAAATCGCGAAAATGACCATTTTGGGTCTGAATTTGAAGTTGTAAACAGCTGTTATCACCTCTCTTTTGATCCAATGAAAGTCCTTGCATGCCTAGGCTACTGAGAACATGCTACTACCTCTGATTTCATCCATAAAACAGATCAAAAGCTCATTTCTTTGAGCTCATACATTGTGATCAAGAACACCCAACTTGTAAAACTCTCAAGACAACTTCCTGGAGCATTTCTGAACGTCAAGGCAACATCCTAGTGATAACTAAGCATCAATAGGACCTTTGTAAGCTCCTAATTCAGTCTCTAATTCGTTCGTGCATCGATTAATTGCTAAAAGTCAAACTATTGTTCTTATGCTTTGACTTTCTGATTAAGCGAGTTTTACTCAGTCATTTCTCAAATTGAAACCACACTTATGTTGGTAATTATGTGGGAAACAAACCCTCAAAAGGGTGTTCTCTGATTCCCACTATATGCATGTTAATTGTCGAGTCAAACTTGTTCTAAAAAGTCAACAGAAGTTGTTTTTGGCAAAATAAGCTTAAATGGTAATGTAGATGACATGCAATCTGTTTGATCATTGAAAATAACCTATAATGGATACAAGAATGTGTTTTATATTCATCAACTCGACAATCTTTGATATAAATACGAATCGGAACCGAAAGTCTTGTAAAACGACTATTTCGTAGACTATCGATTCGGATTCGTACATGCATATTTGAGATCTGTACTGGAGAGTACTTTTGACCATTTTTATTTTAGTATAACTTTCTGGAATTTTTGTTGTTTGAGTCTATGCTTAGCCGATTCATTTGCATGTTTCCGATTTATGCTTAAAGTTGACTAATTTGCCCTTTTTGATATAAAACGTGATTTTTGGAAAAGTGAAAGAGTAGAAATCTTTATTTCTAATATATAAACTTGCACCGAAAATTTCGGATCAGTTGGTGGTCCAGATTTTGAGTTATGACCATTAGCGTAAAACTATGTCCTTAAGTTACATAAACGGCCCTTTTCGCGTATAACCTATTTCTGGCCACGTTTTGATACAAAACTTTTTACCCACTGATGTTATATAATATTTTGGGATTTTTGATGATTTTTATTTAATTTTTGGCTGATCGTATCTTAGATCGCTAAGTTATTTCGGTATATGTCAGTTTTGACCGTTTAAGCCATAAAATGAGTTTTACACATCCTTTTGACCCGAAACCTTTTTCTACTGATTTTATATGTTAAATAAATTATTTTAAGTATTCTGGAAATATAAAAATCTCAGCTCTCCTTTGAAAACCCGGAAACGCCTTTAAATCGCATTTTTAGCGTTTTTAACGCATAGTAAGCGTTATGCTTATTTTTAACATATAAGACTTTTACCTACTGATGTAACTAGTATATTTTCATATAAAAACAGTAAGTATAAGTATATGAACTCAGATTTCCAGTTTTGGCATTTTCAGCCCTTGTGAAATTACTAAATTACCCCTACGGTGCATAGTTTGATTTTAAATGTTAAGTTTGGTATATGGGTCATACCCTACTGTTATAATATATTAAATGAAGTATATTTTCTGTATGAACCAGACCCGCAACTCAGATTTCTAATTTGACTCTTTTACAATCTTTTAAATGACCAAAATGCCCTCCTAAGGCATAAATTGAGTTTAAAATTATTCCGGGCAGTATAGAACATAACTTACTGATATTATATCATATTAAAGCATATTATCTCAGGGAACTTGCATTTGACTCGTTTGGCTACCCGTAACGCCCTTTTTGCGTTCGGTTCGGTTTACGTAACTAGTTTGCGTAAATTGACCGAAACGGGTCAAACGTTATCATTTTTGTCTCAAAATCCAGAATGTATTTAGTATACCCATATTATACAAGTATTCAAGCTTGTCGGGTCTAAATCACGTTCTATCCGGTCTTCGCTTAATCGTGCGCTTGAACCGTATAATTCCTTAAAACTAACCGGTCTAAGCTTAAACTTAATTAAAGACCCGTTAGTATTCTAATTGGTTATTTATACCATCGTTCCAGACTAGAGCCTTCCAGTAAATTGTACCTACGCCTACCTAAGTGAATACGGCTGAGTTATTATAATTCTTGCTATTTAAGACAGGAGCTAGCTCAGGTAAATACTCTTAACTTATTTTCCCTATTACGGGCTTGGGATACGGTAATATAAATACCGCATGGTCAGGTATGGGATTCGAAGACCAATGTGTCGGGAAATTCAAATAACCTGTTTTAATTCGTATTGCTTGACTGAAACATTGGGGGTTAATGTGACCGTGTCCTGGATATCCTTGACTCATTAATTGCAATGGCCACGACCTAAGCACGGGGTGTAGGCATACACCTGACAGATGCTTTATGCTTATTATTTGATTATACCCAATATGGGATTCCCAATAGGGGAATAGTGGTGTGTCGGTTAATCTTGAACCGGCATAGGACCGGGCCCCGTATGTAGAGCAAGTTATGTAAAACTGATAACATGAGATATAGTTTGTCCCAAGTATAAAAGATTAATCTTGCCTTGTGCATCTTAATCAAGTGTCAAAATAGTTTTGTGCCTTGTGCGCCTAAACCAATTTTCATAAACTCTTTTCAAATGAGTCAGTTGAGTGTATTTACCAGTGAAAACTGACGTATTTTCCAAAGTCTAAGTGACAGGTACAAGTACGTAATAGGCTGGAAGCTGCTCAGGGCGTTAATAAGGAATCTTGCAAATTCTAGGCGTCTAAAGTCTGTTGAACAATATTTAAGTTTTAAGATCCGCCTGTGGATCCCCTACTTTCCGTTGTAATACTTGATATTACTTTATATTCGGATTGTATTGTATTTATCTTTTGCTTCCGCTGTGCATTTATAAACTGTGTTGTTTGACTATGATGTTATCAACTACGTCACGATACTCCCCACCGGGCCCACCGGTGACACGTGGAAATTTGGGGTGTGACAGGTTGGTATCAGAGCCAACGCTGAGTGAATTAAACATTATCCTAATGTGTTTAATCTCAGTGACACAATTGCACATACTTGAGTCTAAACTTAACATAGGAATACCCTCATCTCTATTCGGAGAATTTTTGTTTTCAATTCTATATATTCTTGATATCTCGTCAAGCAAAGAAGCTATGATGGAAATTCTCCCCATTAGAAGCCTAGAGAAGGCTGAGCTTCGTACCGCGACCAGGATTAACGTACGACCAAGGAGAGGACATGCAGGACAAAAATGAAGAGGAGACTCCTTTTACTGAAGATCGTTTCCTTAAAGTCTTTATAGCGATATTTATCTTTTGGTCCCTTTGAGGACAACATCATTTCTTTTAAGTCCCTTTTTTTTGGCAATTCTATACCTCTTTTAAAATCATTGGGATGTTTTATTTAGATTTCATTTATATCATTATGTATGAATATAATATATGAAGTAAATTAAAATAACAATTCTGTTATAAGATCTACCAATATATTAAGATGGCAAAATCTAAAAAGGGACAAGACCTAGCTCAGGTGTCATTTAGGACAGAGCCAAGATGGTATCCCTATAATTAGATTCAGATCCATAATTAACGTCTCAACTTAGGATTGATCTGCGTTATGTTAAAAAGAGAATCTTAGGGGTGAAACCTAGCCACGTGTCGTCGCAGACATGGCCAAGATGGTAGAACCTGTCAAAAAGATTCCAAATTCATGTAACAGCTGAAAGTATGTTAACATACTGGGAAAATTGTGATGCAGTATAAATCACACAGGCCAAATTTGAAAATTGGGATTTATTTAAAATTCCTTGTAAGTAAAATAATCATCCCTTAAGGATGAAGTGCCACGAGCTATAATACACTGTCCGATTGCGACATCGACAGTTGTGAATCTTTTGAGATTCCCTGTCCTAAGGGGGTGAGCTATGCTCAAAAAGCCCTCTAGACAATAATCTGGTCGTCATGTCATTATTATGACCGCTGAATGACATTTGATTTAAATTAAGTACTAATCCTGCCGTCATGTCATCATTATGACCCCTGAACGACAGTTGATTAAATTAATGACACTGATCATGGCGTCATGTTATTGCTGTGACCGCTGAACGTATCATCAGTGCAATGACTATATGTCTTAACATCTTACGAAATGTTAATTGATAGGCCCACGGGCCAGAAATTTTAAATAAAGACAGTCGTAACCTATGACTCCCTGTCAGAAAAAGGTAATGAACTAGGTTCAAACCTCAAGGCTTTGATTCTCTGAAATCCTAGCTTATAATTTATAAATGTCCTTGTGACTAGGCCTTGGTGCCACCCCAATATCCGTAATGTTTTATAACTAGGATAAATTGTAATGCCTCGATTCTCAGAAATCATGGGTTATAAATTAAACTTGTCTACGTGACTAGGCTTTTATGCCAAAGTTATATTTTCAATAAATTTGGGATAATTATAATCCTGAATAAAATAAATATCATTCCTTTCCTGCCTGCAATTATATTAAAAAGAGTCTCAAAAGGTATAACCTAGCTTGAATGTCGTTAGGGACCTGGCTACGATGGTAAGACCTGCTTAAAGAGACTCAGGTCCTTGTTAAACACCTGAAAACGTGATTAACACTCCTGACAATGGGTGATGCGATGAAATCACACTTGTCATCCTTATATTAGAAATCTTTCTAACCTTAATTAGCATATATGATCGATAGGAATCATGGCTAATAAACGTCAAACATGATGTACACATCTAAACATCCACCTGGGATGTATACCTACGGGCAAAGGTGCATGCATGAAAACGATAGTTATATTCCATAACTTCTTGTCAAGACAATGAATTATGAAATTTTCCGATCCAAAGGAATCATTGATTATGTTTTAAAATTTCCCTAGTGATAAGGCATCTGTGCCATCGAAAAGTCCTATGGAACAAGCCGTTGTGCTATATAAGATGTCGCTATGACATTGACAGTCGTGACTTATGTCCCCTGTCTAGTAAGTATAAAGGATTTATTCCATTTGAACGCCAAAGATGGTTTATTTAAAAATCTAGGCAAAACATGATCAAATAAACTTAATACTATCTATTGGCCTATATGGTTTGTTTGCACCATGGCTATTTAAATTATCAGGTTCGACAATTCCCTGTAATTAAATACGCTATTACTTCATGGTTAGTTAGCCTTCAAAGCTTTACCACGGCTGACTCCTCTGGGGCTCACAATCATCTAGTTAGTCAGAATGATGTACATTGACTAGCCTTTGTGGCAAAATAAATTATCTTTCAAAAGATGACGGTTGTAGTCTTTGACTCTCTGTCCAAAGGTGAAGAACTATGTTCGAACCTTAAGATCTCTGATCCAATAAGATTGCGGCTTATATATTAATTCCTTAAGTGCCATATTTTGTATGTCCTTTGTGACAAGGCCTTCGGGCCTATGATTATTAATGTCCTTCATGGCAAGCCTTCCAACTATCTAAAGATTGTCGTTATGACAAGGACAGTTGTGACATTGTGACCCCCAGTCAAAAGGTGATGGACTCGGTCCAAACCATAAACTCAATTGATGGTCCTTTTGACCTAGGCTAAATATAATTGACATACTTTCTAGTAGCATACTATAAGGAAGTTATAAACCAAACAACCATTATGGTTTAGTAATACCATGACTTTATAAATCATCCATTACGATGATCTCATAATAACTTGCATCTAAGCATACGTTATTTTTGGTGTTAGTACCAAAGCTCCAGAATGGAGGTTTCCGACGAAGCACACAGCAATGCAGCGGCTAAAAACAAGAATGCAAGTATAAATATAAATGTTAATGGCACTACTCTTCAGGCCTTGATTAGCGCAGCAATTAGTGAAGTTGTGGATAAGGTCCTTGAGAACAAAAAGGAACCGAGTGTCACTCACTCAAAGATCCATACGGAAACGCATACATCAGCTCGTAAGGAGAGCTCCGTTCACTCTTCAGATGAAAAGAGCGAACCTCAGGAGATAGTACTCTATGATAAGCCCCGTTCAACTGAGGGCGGGTGCACCTACAAATATTTCGTCTCATGCAAACCCAGAGATTTCAATGGCGAAAAAGGAGCAATTGATGCTATGGAATGGCTTGAGGAAATGGAAACGGTTGTGGACATCAACGATTGTGCTGATAAAGACGTAGTAAAATTTGTTTCACAATCTTTTAAAGGAGAGGCTCTTGTATGGTGGAAGGCCATGATGCAGGCCACGGGGAAAATTCCCATATACCTTATGGGATGGTCCAAGTTTGTGGACCTTGTCAAAGAGAACTACTGTCCACAGCACGAAGTGGAAAAGGTGGAGTCAGATTTTCTGAATCTCACAATGAAAAACCTAAATTGTCAGCAATATGTTACCGACTTCAACTCCCTATCTAGACTAGTACCCTATTTAATCACCCCGGAACCAAAACGCATTGCGCGTTTCATCGGTGGTTTGGCACCAGAAATAAAAGGGGATGTTAAGGCTTCAAGGCCAACCAACTACAGATCAGCTGTAGATCTATCCTTGTCTCTCACTCTAGATGTAGTGAGACAAAAGTCGTTCATGAATGAAACTAATGACAAAAGACAAAGGGAGGAGGATAACTCTCAGAGTCCTAAGAAGAGCAAATCCAAGCTCAACAATAACCAACAGGATTCCAACAAAAAGCCTACATGCAAAACCTGTAAAAGAAGACATTGGGGGCAGTGTCGATTAAGCCAAAAGATAAAGCAATGTGGCATCTGTAAAAGAACTGGCCACCAGTCCCACGAATGTAGGGACATGAAGGATGCAAACTGTTTCAGCTGTGGTGAAAAGGGGCACATCAGTACTAATTGCCCTAAGGCTGCCAAAAAAGGAGCAGCTAGGTCTGGAAAGGATAAGAAAGGAACCACCTGGACTACCGGTTGAATACCTGAGACAGTGCACATCGATAATAGCATTAGGTACGTCCTATACCATTTAGCATTGATAATGACTGCCAAGTATTTTTGCATTGATGCAAGGGATAATAAATTTTTAGCAAACCATAAGCTTAGCAAACTCTGGATTACATTCATAAGGACTCCATATATTAAATATGAGGTATAACTTACCAGTGGAATCTTTAATGACCTCTATCCCATCCTCGGAGATAATCCTTTCATAAGAATCTGGAGTACTCTCCCCCAGAAAGAGTACGACAATATATACTAATTATTTTATTTTATTATTTTTCTCATTGTTTTCTATCGTCTGCGAATGCAAACTATGTTTGATAAGAGTACCATATGAGGATTTGCGTATCCTAGTGTGTCCCATAGATTGCTTCCATGCCTGATCAGTATGGAGGTTTAATGCATGGGATCCCCGAAGATATTCCAATGGTCATATTGTACTAAAGTCGACTAGTAGTATTCAAAGGAGATATCCAATATAAAAATGTCCTTATAAGTGTCTCTACTTAGGGCATCCTTGTAATGGTAAAGGGAATATGTCATTTATCTGACACCGAAAGCGATAGATAAGCTAAAGCCTGAGAATGCAGAAATCTCTGGCATCTCTATGTGTCATAATTAGCTTCCTTATAAGAATTACCATGGTTACCTTCTGAAATGCAAGAGGATGTTAGGACAAACATCCCGCTTAGGGCTGCAGTTATTGTAAGAATCTTATATCTGTTATTACCCTCAAAATAGGAGGAACTAAGAGCCAAATAAATAAGTTTTGGATAAGGTTTCGTAAAGCCAAAATTCAAGGTTCTAAGAACTCCGATTTTTTTTGTAAATAAGAAAGACGGTTCATCTTGCTTATGCATTGATTACCGCAACCCTATTTAGGCAATAATTAGGAATCCCCAATTTGCTGCCAGGATCGTCGATTTATTCGACTAGCTGTAAGGAACAACTATTCTTTGAGATTAGTCAAGCAGTGATTGGAATAACCATATCGCCTTAAGATAAGCTTTTCGGTAATAGTTGTTATATAAGTATCAACGCTGCTCCTTTGGGAGACCTTGTATAGATAAGATGTTAAACATCTATTGCTAGACAAAAAATTGGTAAGTCCAATTATCGGGATCTAAAAGTTGCCTTGGAAACAACGAATAAGATCGAGCAAATCCATAACCATCTATAAGTTGCCAGTATTCGGCAGAGAATCAAGGATTCATGGAAATAGCAAACCTCCTAAGTTCTTGTTAAGAAATAAGGTTCAACAAAAGATATCACCCTGGAAAGGTGTGCCAAGCTGTTAATTGTCAGGCTAGTAAGCTCTGAATATATGAAACCATTCGAAGTAAACGAATATATCGAGATTAAATAACTTATGAGCTAAAACCTATTTAAGGAGCTTGGTGGAGCTCGCAATGTATTACACCCTAAGGATTTAAGGATATGTTTCACCAATGAGTCATGAAGCACTATCACATAGCGGTTGGAAGACTTGTGATATAATGATAAACCCGTATCGAATGCGGATCCAAGGCGCAAAGATTTTCACTTCGAAGTAGGTGATGAAGTGTTACTTGAAGTATCGCCCTGGAAGGGGGTGATGCGATTTGGTAAGAAAGGCAAGCTAAGCCCGAGATACATAGGACCTTTCGAGATCATTGAACGTGTCGGGTCAGTCGCTTATAAGTTAAACTTGCCTGAAGAACTTAGCGCTATACATAATGTGTTCCGCATCTGTAATCTGAAGAAGTGTTTCGCTGACGAATCACTTGTTATACCGCATACAGATATACACATAGATGAAAGTTTAAGATTTGTGGAAAAACCATTGTCGATTGAGGATCGACAGATGAAGAAGCTTCGGAGGAAGCATGTACCTATTGTTAAGGTCAAAAGGGATGCCCGTAGAGGTCCCGAATACACATGGGAAGTAGAATCCACGATGAAAGAGAAATATCCTCATTTGTTTCAGTAAATCTCGAGGACGAGATTTCTTTTAAGGGGGTGAGGATGTAACACCTCAAAAAAAAATTTACGTCCAATAATGTATTGACACGTGTCATAGGCTTTGCATATGCGAAAACAAACTTTAGAGGGACTAAAGTTGACAAACGGTGAAAACTATGGAACGTAAGGGTCCAAAGTGTCAACAATGGATAAATAGACTCTATGATAACCCTACATAATGTTTATAACCTTAAACGGATGGTTCATGGATCATACGACGCGGAAATTACAAAAAAAGTGAGGAATTGCAAACTATAGGGGCCAAAAGTGTCAACATGTTGAATTTATACCTCTGAGTAAACTTTTGGCAGACCCGAAGCATTGTAATGCTAAAATATACTCACTAGAATATGTGGTAAAAATTTCGTGAAGTTTCGATTACGTATGAGAAAGTTATGGCCAAAACCGTACTTGAGGGACTAAAAGCGTCAACGTCGAATTTCATGGCTTTTCGATTGAGCGCAAAGTTATCCGAGGACATTACCATGTTGGTAAATGTCCTAAGGTTCTTAGAAACCAAGTTTGGGGGTTTACGAGTCAAAATAAGCAGCCGAAACATCGCGTGCAAGACCAGGGACCAAAGCTGTCAATGTTTGAAACTTGTTTGGCTGATCAGAGGGTCAGGCGACCCGCCTGGACATGCCCAGGCGGGCCGCATGGGACTACCAGTAACAGAAATCGCGAAAATGACCATTTGGGGTCTGAATTTGAAGTTGTAAACAGCTGTTATCACCTCTCTTTTGATCCAATGAAAGTCCTTGCATGCCTAGGCTACTGAGAACATGCTACTACCTCTGATTTCATCCATAAAACAGATCAAAAGCTCATTTCTTTGAGCTCATACATTGTGATCAAGAACACCCAACTTGTAAAACTCTCAAGACAACTTCCTGGAGCATTTCTGAACGTCAAGGCAACATCCTAGTGATAACTAAGCATCAATAGGACCTTTGTAAGCTCCTAATTCAGTCTCTAATTCGTTCGTGCATTGATTAATTGCTAAAAGTCAAACTATTGTTCTTCTGCTTTGACTTTCTGATTAAGCGAGTTTTACTCAGTCATTTCTCAAATTGAAACCACACTTATGTTGGTAATTATGTGGGAAACAAACCCTCAAAAGGGTGTTCTCTGATTCCCACTATATGCATGTTAATTGTCGAGTCAAACTTGTTCTAAAAAGTCAACAGAAGTTGTTTTTGGCAAAATAAGCTTAAATGGTAATGTAGATGACATGCAATCTGTTTGATCATTGAAAATAACCTATAATGGATACAAGAATGTGTTTTATATTCATCAACTCGACAATCTTTGATATAAATACGAATCGGAACCGAAAGTCTTGTAAAACGACTATTTCGTAGACTATCGATTCGGATTCGTACATGCATGTTTGAGATCTGTACTGGAGAGTACTTTTGACCATTTTTATTTTAGTATAACTTTCTGGAATTTTTGTTGTTTGAGTCTATGCTTAGCCGATTCATTTGCATGTTTCCGATTTATGCTTAAAGTTGACTAATTTGCCCTTTTTGATATAAAACGTGATTTTTGGAAAAGTGAAAGAGTAGAAATCTTTATTTCTAATATATAAACTTGCACCGAAAATTTCGGATCAGTTGGTGGTCCAGATTTTGAGTTATGACCATTAGCGTAAAACTATGTCCTTAAGTTACATAAACGGCCCTTTTCGCGTATAACCTATTTCTGGCCACGTTTTGATACAAAACTTTTTACCCACTGATGTTATATAATATTTTGGGATTCTTGATGATTTTTATTTAATTTTTGGCTGATCGTATCTTAGATCGCTAAGTTATTTCGGTATATGTCGGTTTTGACCGTTTAAGCCATAAAATGAGTTTTACACATCCTTTTGACCCGAAACCTTTTTCTACTGATTTTATATGTTAAATAAATTATTTTAAGTATTCTGGAAATATAAAAATCTCAGCTCTCCTTTGAAAACCCGGAAACGCCTTTAAATCGCATTTTTAGCGTTTTTAACGCATAGTAAGCGTTATGCTTATTTTTAACATATAAGACTTTTACCTACTGATGTAACTAGTATATTTTCATATAAAAACAGTAAGTATAAGTATATGAACTCAGATTTCCAGTTTTGGCATTTTCAGCCCTTGTGAAATTACTAAATTACCCCTACGGTGCATAGTTTGATTTTAAATGTTAAGTTTGGTATATGGGTCATACCCTACTGTTATAATATATTAAATGAAGTATATTTTCTGTATGAACCAGACCCGCAACTCAGATTTCTAATTTGACTCTTTTACAATCTTTTAAATGACCAAAATGCCCTCCTAAGGCATAAATTGAGTTTAAAATTATTCCGGGCAGTATAGAACATAACTTACTGATATTATATCATATTAAAGCATATTATCTCAGGGAACTTGCATTTGACTCGTTTGGCTACCCGTAACGCCCTTTTTGCGTTCGGTTCGGTTTACGTAACTAGTTTGCGTAAATTGACCGAAACGGGTCAAACGTTATCATTTTTGTCTCAAAATCCAGAATGTATTTAGTATACCCATATTATACAAGTATTCAAGCTTGTCGGGTCTAAATCACGTTCTATCCGGTCTTCGCTTAATCGTGCGCTTGAACCGTATAATTCCTTAAAACTAACCGGTCTAAGCTTAAACTTAATTAAAGACCCGTTAGTATTCTAATTGGTTATTTATACCATCGTTCCAGACTAGAGCCTTCCAGTAAATTGTACCTACGCCTACCTAAGTGAATACGGCTGAGTTATTATAATTCTTGCTATTTAAGACAGGAGCTAGCTCAGGTAAATACTCTTAACTTATTTTCCCTATTACGGGCTTGGGATACGGTAATATAAATACCGCATGGTCAGGTATGGTATTCGAAGACCAATGTGTCGGGAAATTCAAATAACCTGTTTTAATTCGTATTGCTTGACTGAAACATTGGGGGTTAATGTGACCGTGTCCTGGATATCCTTGACTCATTAATTGCAATGGCCACGACCTAAGCACGGGGTGTAGGCATACACCTGACAGATGCTTTATGCTTATTATTTGATTATACCCAATATGGGATTCCCAATAGGGGAATAGTGGTGTGTCGGTTAATCTTGAACCGGCATAGGACCGGGCCCCGTATGTAGAGCAAGTTATGTAAAACTGATAACATGAGATATAGTTTGTCCCAAGTATAAAAGATTAATCTTGCCTTGTGCATCTTAATCAAGTGTCAAAATAGTTTTGTGCCTTGTGCGCCTAAACCAATTTTCATAAACTCTTTTCAAATGAGTCAGTTGAGTGTATTTACCAGTGAAAACTGACGTATTTTCCAAAGTCTAAGTGACAGGTACAAGTACGTAATAGGCTGGAAGCTGCTCAGGGCGTTAATAAGGAATCTTGCAAATTCTAGGCGTCTAAAGTCTGTTGAACAATATTTAAGTTTTAAGATCCGCATGTGGATCCCCTACTTTCCGTTGTAATACTTGATATTACTTTATATTCGGATTGTATTGTATTTATCTTTTGCTTCCGCTGTGCATTTATAAACTGTGTTGTTTGACTATGATGTTATCAACTACGTCACGATACTCCCCACCGGGCCCACCGGTGACACGTGGAAATTTGGGGTGTGACAGTATGTGTTTAGTGAACAGGTTTCACTTATAGGTACAAATGCTATAGGTTTCGCTTATGTGGTAGAATATAGGTTTCGCTTATATGTTCACATAAGGTTTCGCCTATGTGAACAATGTCACTTGAAGTGAAACCTTTACACCTATAAATACCTTATAAGCGAAATCATTTGTAACGATCTTGAATTCCATACCGAGGTGCTGCCGGTGTGACGTTTGTGCTGTAAACATCATTGAATCAATAAAACAGAAGATTAAAGTGAAGAACAAGATATTTCTACCTACGTTTCTTGTTATTCCGCACCTTAAACATAGGAGAACACCTCTGAACGACTCAATCGGGTCAGAACACGATCCTACAAGTGGTATCAGAGCTTGGGAGGAGGTTTTCTACAGAAATTAGCTGGATTTCATCTTGTTTTCTTGCTTCTACACCTTCTTTTATCATTTCAGAAAGTTGTAACGGTCAGAGTTAGGTCAAAATTGCACAGAATGTGTGTTATTGGACATTGATAAACCCTGGAAAGTTTCATGCCAAAATTCGGACTAAAAATGGGTCAAACTTTCTTCGAACTAGGTTCCGCTTGTTTGAACATCTGATTGTTTCGCTTGAAAGGTCTCGCTTCAACTGACAATTTGGGTTTTCGCTTGTGTGTCATAAAAATCAAAGGTTCCGCTTCAAATTACGTGGTAGTTCCGCTTGTGTGTCACAATAAGTGAGGTTTCGCTTCTGAGTACACTAGGGTTCCGCTTAAAGGGACATATCAGAGTTTCCACTTCAACAGTTTCGCTTATTGATACATCACAGTTTCGCTTCAAGTGCAGTTCAGTGGTTTCGCTTCTGTGAACATAACAGTTTCGCTTATTCGATCATCTTGAGATCCGCTTATCTGTACATCCGCTTCAAGGGTTTCGCTTATTTGTCACTGTTTTTGAAAAACGTGCAAAGTCTTCATGGATACCGAGTTTTACAACGCATTCGCTACTCCGTCTACTCCAGCTGTGATTGCTCAGGCCATGAACTTAGAGAACGAAATAGGAACCACCCAAAAGCCCCCGAAATTGATGAGTATCGAAGAATATTACGGGTGGAAAGATAGATTCGAGAACTGGGTTCAGGCGAATCATCTTAGGTCGTGGGAATGTATTATGAAGAAATACGTGTTGCCTCGAACAGAATTGCGGGTTATCAAAGAGTTATTAGAATTCACAGATCAGGAACGGGTGATGTACAAAGCCGAGAAGATGATGATCAGTTTATTGCAGCAAGCGATCAAAGAAGATATATTCATTCTGCTACAGCACGACAAAACTGCAAAATCGATATGGGATGCTCTTAAAGTCAAGTTTGAAGGTAGCGAGAATATGATTAAAAGCATGAAGGCATTGCTTAAGAAAGAGTTTGATCTGTTCAGCAGCTTATCGGGAGAGGATACAAAGAAGCTGATTGAGAGATATTGTCACTTAGTGTGATCATTGTCGATGTTGGGTGTTGAAAAAGATCGTGAAGAGTGGGTAGACAAGCTAGCCGATTGCTACATGGATGAAGTCTATTGGAGTGAATGTGACTAGTGAGGATGAAAAGTCTGTTACGTCTGATGAAAATTCAGAAAGTGTTGATGAACTTTCAGAAAGTGTTGAGGAACTTTCAGAGAGTTCAGATGAAAGTGTTAAAACATTGCTAGTTCTGAAAAGGAAGTTGTGTTTGATCAAACACCATCTGATTCTAGTTTATCGGATGATGTTTCTATAAAGTCTGTACAGTTTGATCAATCACCAGCTGATAGTAGCAGTGATGATGAGGAGGAGAAACATATTAATGTTGCTAAATCTCACCTTTCTCCTGAAAGTTTTCATTTCTATTTTGCAGATCGAATGGAGAAACTAAAGGAGAAACGAGCTGCTAAAGAACAACAACAAGTGAAGATTGAAGAAGTTGTTCAGAATGAAAGTGTTGAAAGTGCTGCTGAAGAGATAATTGAAACTGAGAAAGTGAAAGAAGAACTAAAGGTAAAAGAAGAAGAAAAGGTAATTGAAGTTGTGAAAACAATCGAAGTTGAGAAGATTGTTGAAGTAATAAAGCCTTGCGAAAAGTGTTTGGAAGCTTGCAAGGAGTGTGCAGCAAAAGATGACATAATTGCTGAGTATGAGAAGAAGAAGGAGCAGTTACTATTTAACCTTAACTATGTGAAAGAATCGTATGATGTCTTGAACAAAACAGTAACTGGCCTTCAAAAGACTAACTCAGAGAGAGAACAAGCACTGACGATGATGAATGCAGTCATGATGACAAAGCAGAAAGCCATAAATTTCTACATCGAAGAAAGTGCTAAATGGAAGCAAGAGTTGGAAACAGAAAAGATTGAGAATGAGAGGATTAGAAGATTACTGCTAAGCTATTCTAGTTTTGATTATCTCATTGATCGTATTTACCCAACTGTTGCAGGTATGGAAGCTTTTCAAGATGAGAAGCTGAAGGAAAAGAAAGATTGTGGTAAGAAACCGACTGTTAGCTATAACAAGTGTCCGCCTCCAATATGGGAAGGATACTCTCCTAGAAAACCAAACGAGGAGCAATTGGAAAAAGCAGTCAATATAAAGCTAAAAACCGACACAACTGACGTTTTACCAGATAACATTGATGTCACGTTTACCTCGTCCGATACTGATCATGAGTCTGAGTTAATCAAAAAGGTGGTCGATCAGGTGTTGGATACTGATGAGGAGTCTGAGTCAAAGTCTAAGTCTGGAAAGTCAAATTCGTCAGTCAACAGGGAAAATTCGTCGGTCAAACGGTCTTACAGTAAAGAATTTTTGTTATCAAAAGCAAATTTGAATGATGAAACATTCGAAGTTGTTTATACTTTGAATGGTTCTGACAAATTATATTACAACAAAGAGTTCCCAATAATTAGTATTAAAACAGAATTAATTAACAAAACTTTCAAACTAATAGAGATTAATATTCCTGAATTGAACGTTTTGAAAAGTTTTGAAAAATCTAAAAAATATACTTCAAGAGTTCAACAACGTCTAAACAAGAAAAAAGGTTACAATTCTGGTCCTGGTTTTCAAAAGAAACCTAACCAAAATCGTAGCTACAAAAAGAAAGGTTTAGGTTTTGTTCCACCAGAAAATCAGAAAAATGATAAAAAATCTAAAACAAAAACAGAATTTGTGTCAGGTGGAAGCTCAGATGAGGAGCAGAAGAAACCATTCTGGAGACAATCGAACAAAGAGTTTTTGGCTGAGAAGAGAAAGAATGGAGCTGAAGTGGTGTATCAAAGAGAGAATCGTACCTGTTACAAATGCAATGAAGCTGGTCACATTGCATGGAATTGTAAGAAAAGTGCAAAGACAAAACAGGGAGTTTCTCAGAAACTAAAAGAAAAAGTTGTTGATGTTGAACCACCAACCGAAAAACTTAAAACTTTTAAAAATTCAACTTATAAGGTTGGTGAGTGTTCAAAGAAAAATAGGTATAAAAAGAAAGGAAAAGATAACCAAGTGTGGGCTGCTAAAAAGGTTGATGTGAATGTCGGCGATGAATCTGGTTCCACAAAGCCAGAAGAGCCACAAGTTGAGGAGAAAATTTCGGTGAATGATGATGGATTTCCATCACTAAAATTTGAGGAGATTAAAAAGAAAGTTGGTAAAACAGAGATTTCAAATCAGTTTTACAATGAGAAAAAAAATTTTGATGTCGAGAAAACATTCAACGGGAATGTTAAAAAGATTTTTGGGAAAATGTTGAATGGGAAAGCAAAGGGGGTTAAAGACTTCTATGCAACTAAAAAGGCTACATACAACCCCACTGAGCAAGAACTGAAAGCCATCAAGTCTGAGAAGACTTGGATGGAAGTCTGCTTTCCATGATAGTCTTAGGACTATGCCGGAGATCCCAAGTTTATATCGTGGATCAGGAATCGGCATCATTCTAGTGTTTGAAAAGTTTGTTAGAAAAATTTTGAATAGTGTTTGAATTTTACAGGTGAAAGGACTACGCCGGAGCTTCCAGGTTGGTAAGTGCGAAGCAGGAATCGGCACTTTGATGGGTAAAATGTAGATGATTCATTCCTACAATTGGTATTGATTGGTTATATCTACAAGTGTTAATTTTTACAAGTGGTACAGGTTGCTTAATTGCAAAACAATGAATCAAGGACATTAAGTTGTACTTGATTTACTACATTGGATAAAACTGACAAGATGATGAACCATATCCCCATGCTTTACAAGTGGTAAACTTAAAAGTGGTAAAAACAAACTCATTTTCCGGAAAAATCATTTTGATTAAAACAAACTTAAGTGTTTTGAAATCTAAATGAGAAAATGGTTTGTTGATAGGGGGAGTTCAGATTGTTTATGCCTAATGAATGGAGATTTGATGCAATTCGATGTCGGTTGTCAATGTTTTGTACAGTTTTGTTTTACATTTCATGTTTCATGTGGGTCAAGAGTCTACTAGTTTTCAAATTTCTTTAATGTGTTTGCATTTTAGGGGGAGTAGAAAATTACAGAAAATCCAAAAACATTAGAAATTTGAAAAAGACAAAAACATGATAAAATTCAAAAATAAGTTTCGGTGTGAAAAGAGGAAATGATAGTACATCAGTAGGCTGTCACAACATGCTAAAGAAATGTAAAGATAAAATGTGATAAACAATCTCACTGCGGATATGCCAGTAGATTTTCACACATTTAATAGATTGTGACGAGATGTAAACTAAATTTCAAACTTGCTTGTTCTGTGGGTTTACACAAACTCGGATATATAGGTAACCCCTGAAATCTTGTTTGAAAGATCCCTTATTCTGAAATACTAGGTCTTTATACTCAGTGATATCTGGGGTATTATCCCGGGACTTCTGCTGTATGGAAGTACTGACCTAGTCCCCGGATAATGCTTTCCGCAAAAGCTTGAAACATAGCTTCGCCCTCAGCATGCTGATGAAACAATAAAATTGATAGTCGCTGCTGTTGAAATAAAAAGATCCTCTAAAGGGGACACACCAAAAGTCGAAGCCGTCATCTCTCTGCGTATACGGAAGTATCGACCTGAGCTCTCACGGCCCTCGCATCTAACCCCTATACAGATATCAGCTGTGGTATACTCACCTGTAAGACTGAATATTGGGATCTGGATACAGGAGTATATTCAAGTAGTGAGACACACGAATAAGTTAGTATCTAAGACATTAATATCGTATCTCAGATCAATTGAACTTTGTGTGAAAATTTCAGTGGACCGATATACTGACAATCTAGGTGAATTGTTTAGAACTAAAATGAAATCAAGCTTAACGGTGTTAGTGATATGTCTCATAAACTGATATGATCCTCTTACACGAACTCACAAAAATATGTTTGTAAATATTTCATTTCTACATTCTTGTGCTTTTACAAATGGTGTCAGTTATTTTCCTTTGGAAAAATCCAAAAAAATTTTGTGTGTGTTTTAGCATAAAGTTTCAGAAAATTCAAAAAAAATTTTGACAACTGATGTTGGAAAGCTGATTTTCAAAGTTCCAAGTGCTAAACAGGATGACATTGTTGTGAGGGGGTGAGTGTCTAATTGCCAAATGTTTTTCAAATTATCAAATGGTTCATCATAAGTGTTTGATCTGTGAGAAAGAGTGATAGTTGATGCATATGAGAGGGAGTTAGTGTTGGTGAACTCAAGTTGTTAAATTTCGAAATCTTATTGCTGGGTTAAGAATGTGCAGGTATAATCAGGTTTGATCTTGGATTTGAAAATAGAGTGCCAGGTTTCGATTCCTGAAGACCTCTGTTTGAGCCATGCTGATCGATCCTGAGAACCTGTGAAATCCAGACAACGATCTTGAAGATTTTGTTGAAGAACGAAAGAATGCCAGTAAATCGAGAGGGAGAGTCTGAAGATTCCTGAGTAGAATGTGAGCCAGATTTCGATTCTGGAACTGATGAACTTAAGGAATCAAGAGATCTGATCAAGAGAATCAATGAAGATAAAGAAAGAAAAGCCCTGAGACTGATCAAGACAGAAGATGTGTAGTCACAGAATGGTGATGAACGACTCCATCAACATCTGAGGGGGAGTCTGTTGGTGCACTACATCTGTTGATTTCGTCTTGGATCAAGTCAAACATTGCATTGTATAGATTAGGGCTCAATATACGAGAAAATAGGCGAGTGTATGTGTTTAGTGAACAGGTTTCGCTTATAGGTACAAATGCTAGAGGTTTCGCTTATGTGGTAGAATATAGGTTTCGCTTATATGTTCACATAAGGTTTCGCTTATGTGAACAATGTCACTTGAAGCGAAACCTTCACACCTATAAATACCTTATAAGTGAAATCATTTGTAACGATCTTGAATTCCATACCGAGGTGCTGCCGGTGTGACGTTTGAGCTGTAAACATCGTTGAATCAATAAAACAGAAGATTAAAGTGAAGAACAAGCTATTTCTACCTACGTTTCTTGTTATTCCGCACTTGAAACATAGGAGAACACCTCTGAACGACTCAATCGGGTCAGAACACAATCCTACATCTACCGATCAGGTGGCAATCCGTTGGAACTGTTAATGCATTGAACATGTTGAAAATTGCTTAAGTATTGAAGTCCCAAACATCACATGGTCAGGTGGTCGCTCGATCGGATGGCAATCCGATCGGACAGCAACCCGTTCGACGTTCAGATCTCCAAGAGTTGAAACAAAGTTTAAGTGTGGGACCAAGGTGCAAGCCGATCGGTAGGCTGTCCGATCGGATGGCAATCCGATCGGACGGCAATCCGCCCCGAAGGCCTGATCGTCTTGACACTTGGTTGCTTTTGAAAGTTTGTAGTTTTGATTGAGACGATGTGATACGTGCTAAACAACAGAACCTCGTCAAGAGCCAAGTGATCCGATCGGACAGGAATCACCCTAGTCCGGTCAGTCAGTGGTTCGAGCTGGTGGTTCATGCTTAACCCTGAAACCGGTTGTCTCTTTGATAGAAACCAGATCTAGAACCAACACATCACTAAGAATGAGTAGAAGATCAAAACTAGTTCTTATTCTATCAGTTTTGAGTGCATTGAGTGTAAAAGAGTTGAAAGAAGGTTAGAAAACCATCTTTCAATCCTTTTCATCCTGAATATGTTCAGATCTATGTAAGATCCTTGTTTATTCATGTGGAAATCATCCAGATCTAAGTTGTTCTTGGTGGATTGAAGCCAAAACATGAAGTTCATAAGATCTCCATGATGACATCGTCCTAGAACACCCCAAATCCGCTAATTTCATGGTTAAAAGTTAAGATTCAAAAGATAGAATGATGTAGAAGTGTGTGTAGATCATAGAAGTACAAGATTTAGGTTGAAAACTTACTAGAATCGCGAGAAATCGAGAGGAATAGAGCTTGAGTGCGGCTGGGTCGAGTGAGAGCTGTCACATCAAGTGATGTGACATATGAAGGGTATTTATAGGGTTTCCCAAAAAGGGAAGTGCCGAAGGTCAAGTGGGTCACCGATCGGATGGCTGTCCGATCGGATGGCTCTCCGATCGGATGGCAATCCGATCGGTTGACCATCCGATCGAGCAGTCACTCGATCGAGTGGTTCCGACGATTTGAGTTTCGGCGTTTTGTTTCGTGCGTTGGGTTTTGCAATGTGTTTAAGCTAGTTTGCGGTGCAATAGTATTATCCATTAATCCCAATCACTATATCTAACATACAATCATCTTAAATGACTTGCGTTTAGCGTTTGCGATTCGATTGTGATAGCGTTGCGATTGCGTTTCGATTAATTACCACAACATAAACATAAATAAACATGCACAGGTAACACATAAAAGGCACACACAAGTAAAACAATATCCAGAACGCATAATTCGGGTTGCGAATGCGATCGCGATGCGATAAGCGATAAGCGATAAGCGATAAGGCGATAAAACATGCGATAAATATCGATTAAACCTCGATTATTAACAAGTACTCCACATAATACAACTAACGCAATAAAATAAACAGATTATCTACAAGTCAAAGAAGTCAAACAGTAATTGAGCAAGGAGTGACAGATCGCAATTAGCAATCTTTTCTTCCTTTGACTTCAATCTTGACTTTGACTTTGACTTCCGAAACACGGGGTGTTACAGCCTCCCCTTCTTAAGGGAATTTCGTCCCGAAATTAGGCCGAAGCCGTAACAAACAACTGCGGGTACTTCGCCTTCATGTCGCTTTCGAGTTCCCAAGTGAACTCCGCGCCTCGTTTGCCTTCCCATCTGACCTTCACAATGGGAATGCTTGAGCGTCTGAGCTGCTTGGTTTGGCGGTCCATGATCTCGACAGGCTTCTCCACGAAGTGTAATGTTTCGTCCACTTGAAGATCCTCTAGTGGAACGTGTAAATCATGCTCAGCCAGGCACTTTCTGAGGTTCGAAACGTGGAAAGTCGGGTGGACGTTGCTAAGTTCCTCCCATAGTTCGAGTCTTTAGGCGACCTTTCCGATCCTTTCCAGAATCTTAAAGGGTCCAACATGTCGAGGCGCGAGTTTCCCTTTCTTGCCGAATCTGACCACACCCTTCCAAGGTGATACCTTTAGGAGTACGTAGTCGCCAACATCAAATTCAAGGGGCTTGCGTATCTATTGGCGTAACTTTTCTGATGACTTCGAACTTTCAGCGGATTGTCTCGAATTTGGAGGATTTTGTCAGTCGTTTCTTGCAATAGCTCAGGACCGGTTATCTGCGAATCTCCTATCTCGTGCCATACAATAGGCGATCGACATCTTCTTCCGTATAGTGCCTCAAATGGTGCCATTTGAATGCTGGAATGATAACTGTTATTGTACGAGAATCGACTAAGGGTAAGTATGCGTCCCAATTACCACTGAAATCTATGACACACGAAAGGAGCATGTCTTCAAGGGTGCGAATCGTTATTTCAGTCTGACCGTCGGTTTGGGGATGGAAAGCGGTACTTAGATTAAGCGTAGTACCGAGAGCAGATTGAAATGTTTCCCAAAGACATTAGGTAAACCGACCATCGCGGTCAGAGATGATGTCACGAGGCGTCCCATGTCGACAAATGATCTCATTGGTGTAGATTCGGGCTAATCTTTCCACCTTATAGTCTTCTCGTATCGGTAGAAAATGAGCAAATTTAGTCAAACGGTCAACGACAACCCAGATACTGTTGTGACTTGATGGCGTGCGTGAAAGTTTCGTTATGAAGTCCATAGCTATACTCTCCCATTTCCACATGGGAATCTTGGGTTGGACGAGTAAGCCAGAGGGTCTTTGATGCTCGGCCTTGACTTTCGAGCAAGTCAGGCACTTCAAAACATAGAGAGCGATATCTTTCTTCATGCCCGGCCACCAGTACTTGTAGCGAAGGTCCTGGTACTTCTTATCGGCACCGGGCTGAATGGAATATCGAGATTTGTGGGTTCATCCATCAAAATCTGTCGTAAATCGGTCCATTTCGGGACCCAAATTCGGTCCAGATAATAGAATATCCCATTCAACTTATTCACTAGCTGAGCTCCATCGTTGAGAATCCTTTCCTTCTTCAGAGTGCGTTCGGTAAAACAAGCATGTTGGACTTCGCGGATAAGGGTTTCGAGATGATGCTGGGCTTGAACATTTTGAGCGCTATGCAAATAGCTTCGTCGGCTTAATGCGTAGGCAACGACATTCGCTTTGCCAGGATGGTAACGAATCTCACAGTCGTAATCGTTGAGAAGTTCCACTCATCGGCGTTGACGCATATTCAGTTCTTTTTGGCTGAAGATGTGTTGTAGGCTCCTATGGTCGGTGAAGACCGTACACTTGGTACCATAAAGGTAGTGTCGCCAAATCTTCAACGCAAAAACAACTGCGCCTAGTTCAAGGTCATGGGTTGTATAGTTCTTCTCGTGGATCTTGAACTGACGAGATGGGTAAGCGATAACTGTCATACCCCAATTTTCCACATGTCACCGGTGGGCCCGGTGGGGAGTATAGTGACGTAGTTGATATCATCATAGTCAAACAACACAATATTTAAATGCACAGCGGAAGCAAAAGATAAATATATTACAAACCGATATAAAGTAATATCAAGTATTACAAACGGAATGTAAAGGATCCACAGGCGGATCAAAAATAAAATGAATCATTTGTTCAACAGACTTTAAGGCATCCAAGCTTGCGAGACTTATTGTGGACGCTAGAAGACAACCAGCCTATTACGAGTAGTACCTGCACTTAATCTTTTGGAAAATACGTCAGTTTACACTGGTAAATACAATTTAACTGACTCATTTTGAAAAGGGTTGAAAATTGATTTGAATGCACGTGGCATAAAACATTTTATAACTTGGGATAATTATTTAATATTATAATCTTGTAAACGAATTACATGTTACTTGTGCCTTCAGTAGCCCGGATCTTGTCCGGGTTAAAGATCAATAGACACACCACATTAATGAGTTATACACTGACAGGTGTACGCCTACACCCCGTGCTCAGGTCGTGGCCATCTCGTAAGATGATGCCAAGGATATCCGGGACATGGTCATTAACCCCCCAAAGGCTTTAAGTGAACAAGACTGTTTAAACGAGCCGATCAAATTATTCAATTAACCACCCAAAGATGTAAGATTTGATGCTCGATCAAGCGGTATTCTATATACCGTAACCCAAGCCCGTATAGGGAAAATAAGTTAAAAGTATTTACCTGAGCTAAATATAAATTCAATCCCAGCCGTATACCACCAAGCAAGTACAGATAGCTTTTACTGGGCTCCTAAATCTGGAACGAAGGTTTTTAATAACCTATTAGATTCCTAACGGGTCTTTAATTAAGCCTAAGCTTAGACCAGTTAACTTTAAGGACGATACGGTTCAAACGCACGATTAAGAGAAGACCGGATAGAATGTGATTTAGACCCGACAAGTTTGAAGACTTGTATAATATGGGTATACTAAACACATTCTGGATTTTGAGATAAAAATGATAAGGTTTGACCCGTTTCGGTCAATTTATGCAAACTAGTTACATAAACCGAACCGAACGCGAAAAGAGCGTTACGGGTAACCATAAGAGTCATATGCAAGTTTCCTGAGATAATATGCCTTAAATATGTTATACTATCAGTAAGATATCTTCTATTATGCCCCATACGAATTTAAACTCAATTTACGCCTCATAAGGGCATTTTGGTCATTTAAAAGATTATAAAAGAGTTAAATTTGTAATATGAGTTACAGGTCTGATTTATACAGCAAATACACTTAATTTAACATGTTATAACAGTAGGGTATGACCCATATGTGAAACTTATCATTTAAAACCAAACTATGCACCTTAGGGGTATTTTGGTAATTTCACAAGGGCTTAAAAGGTCAAAACTGGAAACCTGGGTTCAAAAACTTTTACTTACTGTTATTATCTCAAAATATACTAAAAACATCAGTAGGTATCAACCTTATATGTTTAATACTTAAAAAGGCGATTTGGAGCCATTACCGGGTTTTTAAAGGAAAGCTGATATTTTTATAATTCCAGAAGGCTCAAAATATTTTATTTAACAAATAAAATCAGTAGGAAAAGGTTTGAGGTCAAAAGGACTTGTAGAACTCATTTTATGGCCGAAAATGGCAAAATCGGTATTAACCGAATTAAACTTAGAGACCTATGTTATGCTCAGCCAAAAATTAAATAAAAATCTTTAAAAATCCCAAAATATTATATAACATCAGTGGGTAAAAATTTTGATATCAAAAAGTGGGTTTAAATAGGTTATACGCTAATTACGCCGTTTACTTAACATAAAACTTTCAAATTACGATAATGAGCATAACTCTTAATCTAGACCTCAAACTGATATCAAATTTTAGGTGCAAGTTTATAAATCAGTAACAAATGTTTCTACTCTTTCACTTTTTCAAAAATCACGTTTTATAGTCAAAAGGGCATAATAGTCAACGTTTAAGCATAAGTCGGAAACATGCATATGAATCGGAGAAGCATTGATCCAAGTTGTAAAATCTCAGAGAGTTATACTTATATGGAACTTGGTCCAAAATAAGCTCTAAGGCAGATCTCAAACATGCATAAACGGATCAGAACTGATAGTCAAAGCAAAAGTCAAAATATGCGACTTTCGGGTCCGATCCGGGTTTAAACTGAAAATTGTCGAGTTGAACATGTTGAGACATGTTCTTACATTAATTACCATGTTATTTTAATGATCAAATAGGTTGCATGTACCCTATATTGCTAATTATGCTTAAACTTGTAAATAATCATTCTGTTGACTTTTTAAAGTATGCTTTGACTCGACAATTAGCATTGATAGAGTGGGAATTTGAAAATACCCTTTTAAGGGTTTGTTACCCACATAAATACCTACTTGTAGGTACTTTCAATTCGAGAAATGACTGAGCAATTTTCGTTTAATCTCAAAGTCAAACTTAAATCACGATGGTTTGACTTTTGATTAAATAACTAAGCTAGAACGAATTAGAGAGGGTTAGGAATACTTACAAGAGTCCTAATTACGATTATGGATCATTAGAAAGCCTGAGGTTGATCAGAGAGCTTCAGAATTTAGAATGCAAGTGAAGTATCAAGTGAACTCATCACCTATTTATACTTTTCGGGACATCGTATGATCGCGACAAGTGTCGGGGACATGTAATCAGATTAGGCCAGGTGTTAAGTGGTTTTTCAATACAAAGTGCAGCCCCTAGATTCAAGTTTGTGAGTATGGAAAACAGTCAGGACAACAACCAGCTACTAACAGGCTGTTACCAGCTGTTTCTAGCAGCCCAGTTCAGCAAAACAACTTCCAGAAGTGGCTGTTTCAGTCCCTGCAAGTACATAACTGCATATAACAGCCCTTTATAAACCCGTACATCTTATAAAAGACATATTTAGTCCCTCTGACCTCTGAATCATATGGTTACAGGTCTAAAACAACTTCTGAGGGCTGTTAAGATCAGGAACAGTTTGCTGAATTACAGTTTCAGTCCCTATACATGTTAAATGCCATTTCTAACACGTTTAAAGTCCGTTAAGCCATCTTCAAGGCTCCACAATGATGCCTCAACATATGGGACATGAAACATGTTCAAAAACATGTCGGATGTCGGTCCGTTTGGCCGTACGGTCACGTTGTTCGTCTAATTACGACGAAACACGAACGGACGCGAAAAACGGTCCAAATTAAGCGACGAATGAAATTTTATCATGGCGATCACTAAAATAAAATATTTTAGTGCTTACATAAATTTTTGGGTGTCTGGAGATATTCAGATTGTGAGATATGCGCGAAAATGCAAACTTGTGCACTTTTTGACACTTTTAGTCCCTGCATGACCTTAAAGTTTATTTTTGCGCACCAAACGCCTCTAAGCCTATATATAAGCTATAGAAATGATAATTAGGGCATGTTTAACTCATGGACACTTTCCGGAAGGTCCGTTACCATACGAATCGACATACTTTTACAGTTTGACGCAAATAGTCCTTAAATTGCGCAAAGTAGCGCGAAATGCCGTTTAATGTTATTCAAGCCTTCCATGACCCATATTTATCCTTCCCAAGCATATACTTAAATATTAATACGCTCTCGTTCGCTTAGATGGTCACTGAAAGGCATAGATTCAAAAGTTGACGCTTTAGGTCCCTCTATTGCGCAAACTTGCGCATCTCATCATTTAATAGCATTGAAGCCTCATCTAATCCATATTAGACATTCTTGAAAGTATTATTAAACATCACAATGCTTCGGATGCGCTAAAAGGTCATTCAGAGGTATAATTAAACATATTGACACTTTTAGCCCCTCTAACTTGCAAAGTTGCGCGTAACTTTACTTATAGGCATAAAAACCTTAGATGGCCATTATTTGGCATTCCCGAGAGTATAATTAAATATTATTAAGCTCCCGGTTTGTTAGAAGGTCACTCAAAGGTAAGAATTAACATGTTGACGCTTTTAACCCTTTATTGCGCAAACTTTCAATTAATTACGCAAACGACTACACTTATTCATCAAGTGGCACATTTGTGAATATAAACATCGTGAGAGGTTATTTGGAAACTTATTTTAGGTATGCTAACACTTCCAGTCCTTTTATTATCAAAGTTTTCGATTTTTCGAAAAATTAGTCCCTTAAATTCAACATTGGACTTTATTAGGGTTTATTACACGTGTCAATACATCATTGGACGTGATTTTACGAGGTGTTACATCCTCACCCCCTTAAAAGAAATCTCGACCTCGAGATTTGCTAAAATGCTGGAAGTACCTTTTGTCACATAACGGACTTAACTTCTATAGCATATCTGGAGTCTCTCCAAGCTCCCAATTTGACCTCTATATAATAGGTTCATGTATCCTTTTTGAGGTTTCTTATCCTGTCGATCCGCATTCGATACAGGTTTATCATTATATCACAAGTCTGCCAACCGTTATGTGATAGTGCTTCTTGACTTATTGGCGAAACATATCCTTTAATCCTTAGGGTGTAATACATTGCGAGCTCCACCAAGCTCCTTAAATAGGTTTTAGCTCATAAGTTATTTGATCTTTGATACATTCGATTCCTTCGAATGATTTTATATATTCAGAGCTTAACTAGTCTGGTAATTAACAAATTGGCACACCCTTCCAGAGTGATATCTTTGTTGAACCTTATTCCTTAACCAGGACTTAGGAGGGTTGCTATTTTCATTAATCTTTGATTTTTCTGCCAAAACTGGCAATCTTACAGATGATCATGGATTTGTATGATCCTATTCGTTGTTTCCAAGGCAATTTTCAGATCTTGATGATTGGACGCACCAATCTTCTATTTAACAATAGGTATTCAACATTCCATCTAAGCTAGGTCTCCAAAGGAGCAGCCTTGATACTTATACATCAACTATTATAGAAAAGCTTATCTTAATGTGAAATGGTTATTCCAACCATTACTTAAAACTAATCTTAAGGGATAGTTAATCCTCACAGTTAGTCGAACAAATCGACGATCCTGGGCAGCTGATGGAAATTCTTAATTGTTGCCTAATTTGGGTTGCGGTATTCAATGCATAAGCAAAATGAACCGTCTTTCTTAATTAACAATACCGAATTCTTAGAATATAGGGTTAGGCTATATGAATTCTTTATTCTCAAAACTTATTTAATTGGGGTTTTGATTCTTCCAATAATGGCACTAGCCGTCTTGGAGATTTCATAAAAATACAACCCTAAATGGGATATAAATCTTAATTCTACCTGCCTCTCAGGAGGTAAACAGGGTAATCAAGATATAATGAGGTTACAGAGATTTTCCAAATCTCAGGCTCCAGTTCATCTGTCATATTCTGTGTCAGATAAGTGACACATTTATGTCACAAGTCCATGAATTCCTTAATCGGGAACATTTACTTTGGCAATTCCATTCTGGATATCTTCCTTGAATACCATTAGTTGACTTTAGTACCATATGACTATCGGAATTGTGACAACCCTCACTAAACCAGGTATCCGTACGACTTAATTAACTATTAATTGTTGCTTAATTACTGTGCTTAACTGAGATTCCTGATGAACTGCTACTTGACTGTTGATACTTGTACATATCTGCATCATACTTTGATTTCCGTCACTACATTATTTACTTACTGAACTCTAGTGACAAACATGATGCACAAAAGCACAGTAGCATTTGAACGGATAACCTATTGAATATGCTGATATAGCCAGCATCATGCAAACACTGCCTCTAAAGGCCTATATGAGCCAGAAATATTTTACTACACCCATAGTGTGTGTAGGGATACAAGGGTTGTATAACTGCGTCTCTAGGAATAAGATATAATGATTGGATGTGCCTAAAACGTACTCTAAGCACAAAACACAGCACTTTTATCAGCATACTAGCTTCTAGCTAACTAATAAAGTGCCAAAACATGAGAAAATATTCCTGACACTTTGCAGAATAAATTGTGTCGCTAAAAATATTACTTACGACGCTTAAAAGATTACTTAAGCACTTTAACGGATTACTATCCAACCGAACAACCGGACTATACCCGGAACATAAAAATATTGCTAGAATTATTATTAGTCTTTTTCTGAGCCAGTTAGGGTCCCTGATTACCCTAACACCCGCTTTATAACACATCATGCAACTAACGGGGTTAATCCCTAAAGTTAACCTACTTAACTAAACTAAACACTAACCGAACGATTGAAAACGAACTGGATACCCCCCCCCCCCCTATTGGAAATCGGCCAAACCAAGGGAACCAAGAAGTACAAAAGTTGATTATTTTATTGTTTATGCCTAATATCTAGAAGACATAAGATCCGTTGGACGATGATTATAATTTTCTCTATAAATACCCCACCATAACTCATGAGATTACACACACACTTAAACACTTCACAACTTTCTCTCTTGCTCCCTCCCCACTCACGGCCGAACCTCCATCCAACCACCCACCCATTTTCGAGTTCCATCTTTCACATTCCAAGTATATACAAGCCTTACGGGTTACATATTAGGAGTCTTGAAGCAAGCGGAAGTGGAAGGACCTCGTTTCTTAGCTTTTATCCACCGCATTTTCGACTAGATTCTTCCCTAGCCCCGAGCTAGAGGTATAATGTTTAAAACTCACTCTCGAACGTATCTAAAGTGGTTAATATGAGTTATAACGATTAAAAGTCGGAATCATGCGTTTTGAATCTCTAAAGTCTACTAAAACTTGAATTTTGTTGGTTAAAAGCTCATAACATGTGTAAAAGTTGTAGTAATTGAATATGTTGATTGTTGAGGCCCGATCTACGTTGTGGTGGCTCTTATCATCGTTTAACCCGACTTTGTTAAGATCATAGATCTTGACATAAGCTTGTTTCTATCGGTACAAGGGTTAAAAGGTGAAACTCTACCACACGAAAGACATGAACTTGTGTAAAAGTATTTTGACTTGTAAAATAGTATTTAAAACTAACGGATCTACGTATGTACAAGTGGTATATTCGTAGAACCAAGTGTCGAGAAAATCATGTTTTATATAAGTTGGATGACAAACTAACAAATGTGATTTTACAAACCACAAGTGTATAAACACTTGTGAAATAAGAAGTATTCGACAAAATATCAATCTTTGAGAAAGATGACGGGAAGTTGTAAAGGATGATTTGTTCTAAAAACGGGGTTTTTACAAGACCAAACTATTTTATACATAGATCCACTAAATATAAGGAGATCTACACAATAGTTTTCAGAAAAACTACAAGTTCATGTAATAATGCGATTTTACATACTTGTCGACTAGTTGAAAACTAGTTGATGTGTTGGAAATTGATTGGTTGATTTAAAGAAGTGTTGAAGTGATTTTGTAAAAGAAAATGATACGCTTGAAAGCGTGGCCACCTCCAGTTACAGGGGAAACTCTGGCGAAATTTTTCTAAAATCTAACACTTAGAATTACTTACAAGTGTTAGACTACTTTTGACATATTTTCAAAAAAAAAAATAATTCGCCATGACTTTATTTACAAATATTCGGAGGTGGGATTTTCACAAAACTAAACGTGATAAATATATATTCGGTAAATATATTTTTCACCACACTGTCTATGATTATTTTGTGAAAATACATAAATATTATTTTTAGAGTAAAAATAATATTTACAAACGTTGACGAACCCAAAATAATACAAACGCTTACACGACAAACATATAAGTTACAACGGTAATTACCATTACCACTTAATCGTTAAAACGTAACTTACGCATTATGCGGAAATATTCATAAACGCGCACTTTGTCAACGTGTTATTTTGGAAAGTTATATGAGAAGAGAAAATATGATATTTTTGAGAAAAATATTTATATTTTGGAATGAGAAGTAAAAATATATTAAGTGGGACTTAATGAGATGATACAAATACACATGTATTAAATCCCCCATCCTTGGGAAGGAAATTAAATTACCAAGTACATACAAGGAACGGTTGTCTAACTGTTTCCCCAAAAATGTAAACTATAAAGCTAAGGCACGGCCATCCGTCTAATAGAATTAGCACATGTAGGTCGTTGCACAGCTATCGGATATTTGGAGTACTTGGTATAGCGACGCACTGACTGTGAGTTCATGTCCCCCTTTTCTCTTAACTCTTTTCAGTTTTATAAACTGCGGGGGTGAAATACATGTTACTATGATTATGAATACTTGATACATGGTATGGTTAGCGTGAGGAGGGTTATTACTTAGATCATGTGAGTGGGTAGGCGGAAACTGGAGGCCATTAATCCTCATTGTAGGACCGAGGGACGTAAGCGGTAGATCTATCTGGGTGTAGCGAGCCCAACTCCAGGTCCAGCATAACGGACCCTGGGGTGACTTTGTGCCCGACGCGAAATCCGCTAGGTTTGAGTCTTCCTACTTGCACTTCACACATATCAATGGACTTGCAAACCATTGGTGATCTCTTTTTCCTTATTTGCTACATACCAGGATTTTTGATAAATACAAAGGTTTATTTACTCACTTTCGCATGAACTCGCTCAACATTATTGTTGATTTTTCAACTTACATGTATTTCAGGGAATTAAAGATCTGGCACGGTATGGCATGTTTTCCGCTGCATAAGTCACCAGGGTCATCCAGGGTTCGGGGAATGTGACTCTTTCCTGGACAAGTCACAGTCCTTGAATCATGTTTATGTTATGATTGGGTTTGTAATGTTTAGACAAGTTTATGGTTGTTGGGTGTTAACCCGTTAAGACAATGTTTTGATTTTATTTTAATGGATGATCTTGCATATTTTTAATTCATATAGCTTGTTATGATTAAGCTATGGTATTAAGAAGTCACACCAAATTAACCACGCTTCCGCAAAGCCAGGGTGTGACAGGAATATCTTTGTGGTCCCATGCATTAAACCTCCATACTGATCAGGCATGGAAGCAATCTATGGAACATATTAAGATACATCAATCCTCATATGGCGCTTTTATCATACCGTCTGGTTTTCGCAATCGATAGAGTTCAA
Source organism: Helianthus annuus (assembly GCF_002127325.2). Taxonomy (NCBI): domain Eukaryota; kingdom Viridiplantae; phylum Streptophyta; class Magnoliopsida; order Asterales; family Asteraceae; genus Helianthus; species Helianthus annuus. The sequence continues at coordinate 12,584,030 of NC_035449.2, forward strand.
GGAGATATCAACTATATATGCTGACGCACTTCTTCTAGAGAGAGGATACTTCTAGAATTCCATAATTAGAGATTTCTAACAAGAACAGAAGAAATGGTTCTTATAATTTCGCCTGTAAGTTTTACCTTACACTTAATATCTGGGGTTCTTACGGTAAAATTTCTAAAAGTTTGCTAAGCTTAAAATCTTATGAGAGACTTAGCAGTACCTGAATCCAAACGTAACCCTTAACCAAAAGAATCACAATAAGGGTTTATCTGGCGTCATTATTAATGTGAACTGCCTCTAATTATTTATCAGGAAGGTTAAACGCCTCCATTCTTAATCCTTTTAAACTTAGCTATAAGATCTTTGACAATTTGTAGGGCAGTTTCGACCTTGACTGGTTATTCCTTAATCTATAAAACGTGAGTAGCTGAGGTGGATCCATAATGGATTCATAGTAAGCAGGCTTTGAAACCTTAATGTGCCCTCTTATTGCTGATGCTAAATCATAATATATATAGTGCATTATGCTTAAATTCTAGGTTAACCGAATAAGAGCACTATTTCAACCAATGAATCAATGTTTGCAACCTACTGCCGATAGTTTATAGCTCTTATGGGGGTCGGAAAAATTCTTATTCCATGTTTTCCACTTTGCAAAGCGGATACCAGGTTTTTCTAATAAGGTCCTTAAAATTTGGACCATCCCATACTGTATAAGGGGACTCCATTAGTGTCCTCACAAATCAAGGGTATTACCACCGAATGATTATGACGCACACCTTACCGCGTGCATTCCAGCATAACCACTGTTATACCTAATGGTTTCTACTTCTTTCAACAATTCCTTGCAATCAATGGCCCCTTTTTAACTATTGAAGTCTCTTGACTTCCAAGAGACGAAGTACTTTTTAAGTACATCCTAAAAAGAATGGGCTCCTTGCCACATATGATTTTATTTGGGTCATTCTTCGCATATGGAGTATGAATAAAACTCTTATTTTGAGTAGCGACATGTGTTTTAGAGTAAACAACATTTGGCTTCTTGAATCATTTCATGTGTTTTCTCATAACCTTTCTAACAACTGCGTTAACTTTGGTTTTGGAGATTAACTCCTTAAACATTGAGGTTCACTCTTGATGCACCGTTAACATTTGTCGCATCTCTAGCATTGCGACTGTTGTTTGTCTTATATGAGTTTTCCATACTCGAATCTTTTGGTATTAAATACCAAATGTAACAATTTATTGTGTGCATTTCAACAGCTAGTCATCGTTCTGATGACTTATCATACATTAACCATGGTATTATTAAACCATATAAACATTCCTAAGGAGTGTTATTTGATTGTACATCAATCATATTCAGCCTAAGACACAAAAGGATCATTAATGGCCTTTAGGGTTTTGACCGAGTCCGTTACCCTTTTAACAGGGGATCAAAATGTCCCAGCTGTCTTTGGCATATAGATGATTTTAGATAGCTCGAAGGCTTGCCATAATGGCTTTCTAAAATATGAAACATTAGTCTGTCAGGAAGGACATAAATAATCATATGGCACGAAGGCCTTGTTGCATAGGACGTTATAAGATATGGCAAGCCTGTCATAGAGGACATTAATTTATAATCCGCAATCTTATTAGATTAGGGGTTTTAAGATTTGAATCTAGTTCTTCACCATTGGACAGGGAGTCATAGGCTACCATTGTCATCGTCTTGAAAGGCGATTTATTTTGGCACATAGGCAAATCCTAGGACATCATTAATGGATGTTTACATATATACATATATGTATATATATAATTATCATCATTGAGTATATCAGTCATGATCTTATCGATCTCATAGATTTTAAGGCTTGGGCATTGCCCATCACCTTCGACGATGTACCACAATGGTCATATCTGACAATGTCTCTAATGGACAATATAATATATAACCCGTGGGTGATATAGATCTTATTGGTGATTCAGGATAACACCACGAAGGGTAGTACAATAAACACACTTATATATAGGAAGTACCAGCAGAGCATCCACCATGTGTTTATTGTATTACTCTAGTTTCGTTATCTAAATCACCGTCAAGATGCATATAATCATAACCATTGAGTCGGAAAGTACTTCTTGAAATCTCCTTATGAAGATAGGAAGGCCCAAGACTGTACTTCAAATATCCTATAAAATAATATGATCATCGTATCAGATGATATTAGTCATGATCGCACTGATCATATAGACTGTTAGGGTTGGGTATAACCCACCACTTTGAACAGGGGATCATAAAGACCACCACTAGCTTTGTCCTATCTCAAATAGAACAAAATATAGCCCGTAGGCTTTTCATCACTAGGGATGTTAATATTATGGTGACCATACTGATGATACTGGTCAGGATCGCATTGATCATATAGACTATGGGATTTGAGCATAGCTCACCCCCTTGGGCAAAGAATTATAAAAGATTACAATTGCCTTGTCACTATTGGACAATATATTATATCCCGTAGGCAAAATATCACTAAGGGATGTTAAATAACATGATCATCATATTAGATGATATTAGTCATGATCGCATTGATCTTATAGACTATTATGTTTGGACCTAGTCCAATATTTTTAGACAGGGAGTCGTAGACCACAACCGTCGTGTTGTCTTATTGGACAACAAGTTTAGCCCGTAGGCACTTCATCACTAACGGATGTTTATAATATGATCATCTTATAGGATGACATAAGCCATGATTCCTAATTGCTAGGCTAGACAAGAGAATTGGAAGAATCCAATATAAGGATGACTGTTGTGATTTTTCGAATCACATTTGTCAAGAGTGCTAACACGTTCTTAGGTGTTAACAAGGATCTGAATCCCTTGAGTAGATTTCACCATCTTGGCCACGTAGGCTAGGTCTCACCTTTAAGATTCTTTTTAAAATGCATACTGACAGGGAAGGAAGGATATTTATTTTATTCAGGATTTTTGTCATAAACCCTAATTTATAAGTTAATAATAGCACAAATGGCCTAGTCGCGTAGACAAGTTAGATTTTTAAGCCATGATTTCAGAGAATCGTGGCATTAAGGTTTGAATCAAAGTTCATTACCTTTTCCTGACAGGGAGCTGTAGGCTACCACTGCCTTTAGTCTTATAGGACATTAATTATAGCCCGTAGGCACTTCCCTTATAAGGGATGTTTATTACGGGATTGCCCCTTAGGGAAATTCATTAATCATGGTAAGCAGAGACCATATTTGGTTAATTTATCAATCATATTTAAAATTTCTATAATAATTTATCCTAATTATAAAACAATAACAATTTTATTTGTGGCACAAAAGGCCTAGTCACATGGACAATTTAATTTATAAGTTATGATTTCAGAGAATCAAAACATGAAGGTTTGAACCTAGTTCATTACCTTTCTCTGACAGGGAGTCATCGCTACCACTGTCTTTTGGCTCATATGGAAATAAGCAGGGCCCGTAGGCACTATATTACCACGTATGGTAAAAATATGATCATCTTAATTGATGACCTAAACCCATGATTCAGAGATCATAAGATTGGGTTAGGAATCTTTAGAAAGATCCTTTTATATAAAAGTGACGTGTGTGATTTTAATGGATCATGTCTGCCAGGAGTGTTAACATGTTTTCAGATGTTAACAGGGATAAGAATCTTTTAAACAGGTCTTACCATCTTGGCCCGGTCTTATAATTGACCCGAAGGCTAGGTTTCACTCTTAAGATTCTTAGTTTATAATTAACGCAGAACAAATTTTAAATTGAAATGTTAATAAGGATCTGAATCTAAATTGAGGAACTGCCATCTTGGCCGGGTCTTAATATGACACGAGGCTAGGTCTTGTCCTTTTAGATTTTGTCATTTTATTATAATGGTAGATCTTGCAAAAGGAATGTTATTTTAATTTATTTCATATATTATATTCATATATATTGAATAAATGAAATTTTGATAAAGCATTCCAATGATTCTAAAAATACTGAATTGCCCAAAAAGGGACTTAAAAGAAATGATGTTATCCTCAAAGAGACTGAAAGATAAAAATGTCCTTACAAGGACTTACTAAGGAAACGAACTTCAGCAAAATGAGTTTCTTCTTTATTTTATTTCTGAATGCCTTCTTATCGGTTGTACATTAATCCTAGTCGCAATACGAAGCTCGGCCTTTCCTAGGCTTCAAATGGGGAGAAATTTCACTACAGCTCCTTGCTTGGCGACATGTTAAAATATATATAATTGAAAGTAACAATCCTCTGAATAGAGTCAAGAGTATTCCTATGTTAAGTCTAGACTCGGAAGGTCAAAGAAAGTGCTATCGTGTCATTGAGATTAAACACAAAAAGCTAGTGTTTAATTCACTCAATGTTGGCTCTGATACCAACCTGTCACACCCCAATTTTCCACGTGTCACCGGTGGGCCCGGTGGGGAGTATAGTGACGTAGTTGATATCATCATAGTCAAACAACACAATATTTAAATGCACAGCGGAAGCAAAAGATAAATATATTACAAACCGGTATAAAGTAATATCAAGTATTACAAACGGAATGTAAAGGATCCACAGGCGGATCAAAAATAAAATGAATCATTTGTTCAACAGACTTTAAGGCATCCAAGCTTGCGAGACTTATTGTGGACGCTAGAAGACAACCAGCCTATTACGAGTAGTACCTGCACTTAACCTTTTGGAAAATACGTCAGTTTACACTGGTAAATACAATTTAACTGACTCATTTTGAAAAGGGTTGAAAATTGATTTGAATGCACGTGGCACAAAACATTTTATAACTTGGGATAATTATTTAATATTATAATCTTGTGAACGAATTACATGTTACTTGTGCGTTCAGTAGCCTGGATCTTGTCCGGGTTAAAGATCAATAGACACACCACATTAATGAGTTATACACTGACAGGTGTACGCCTACACCCCGTGCTCAGGTCGTGGCCATCTCGTAAGATGATGCCAAGGATATCCGGGACATGGTCATTAACCCCCCAAAGGCTTTAAGTGAACAAGACTGTTTAAACGAGCCGATCAAATTATTCAATTAACCACCCAAAGATGTAAGATTTGATGCTCGATCAAGCGGTATGCTATATACCGTAACCCAAGCCCGTATAGGGAAAATAAGTTAAAAGTATTTACCTGAGCTAAATATAAATTCAATCCCAACCGTATACCACCAAGCAAGTACAGATAGCTTTTACTGGGCTCCTAAATCTGGAACGAAGGTTTTTAATAACCTATTAGATTCCTAACGGGTCTTTAATTAAGCCTAAGCATAGACCGGTTAACTTTAAGGACGATACGGTTCAAACGCACGATTAAGAAAAGACCGGATAGAATGTGATTTAGACCCGACAAGTTTGAAGACTTGTATAATATGGGTATACTAAACACATTCTGGATTTTGAGATAAAAATGATAAGGTTTGACCCGTTTCGGTCAATTTATGCAAACTAGTTACATAAACCGAACCGAACGCGAAAAGAGCGTTACGGGTAACCATAAGAGTCATATGCAAGTTTCCTGAGATAATATGCCTTAAATATGTTATACTATCAGTAAGATATCTTCTATTATGCCCCATACGAATTTAAACTCAATTTACGCCTCATAAGGGCATTTTGGTCATTTAAAAGATTATAAAAGAGTTAAATTTGTAATCTGAGTTACAGGTCTGATTTATACAGCAAATACACTTAATTTAACATGTTATAACAGTAGGGTATGACCCATATGTGAAACTTATCATTTAAAACCAAACTATGCACCTTAGGGGTATTTTGGTAATTTCACAAGGGCTTAAAAGGTCAAAACTGGAAACCTGGGTTCAAAAACTTTTACTTACTGTTATTATCTCAAAATATACTAAAAACATCAGTAGGTATCAACCTTATATGTTTAATACTTAAAAAGGCGATTTGGAGCCATTACCGGGTTTTTAAAGGAAAGCTGATATTTTTATAATTCCAGAAGGCTCAAAATATTTTATTTAACAAATAAAATCAGTAGGAAAAGGTTTGGGGTCAAAAGGACTTGTAGAACTCATTTTATGGCCGAAAAGGGCAAAATCGGTATTAACCGAATTAAACTTAGAGACCTATGTTATGCTCAGCCAAAAATTAAATAAAAATCTTTAAAAATCCCAAAATATTATATAACATCAGTGGGTAAAAATTTTGATATCAAAAAGTGGGTTTAAATAGGTTATACGCTAGTTACGCCGTTTACTTAACATAAAGCTTTCAAATTACGATAATGAGCATAACTCTTAATCTAGACCTCAAACTGATATCAAATTTTAGGTGCAAGTTTATAAATCAGTAACAAATGTTTCTACTCTTTCACTTTTTCAAAAATCACGTTTTATAGTCAAAAGGGCATAATAGTCAACGTTTAAGCATAAGTCGGAAACATGCATATGAATCGGAGAAGCATTGATCCAAGTTGTAAAATCTCAGAGAGTTATACTTATATGGAACTTGGTCCAAAATAAGCTCTAAGGCAGATCTCAAACATGCATAAACGGATCAGAACTGATAGTCAAAGCAAAAGTCAAAATATGCGACTTTCGGGTCCGATCCGGGTTTAAACTGAAAATTGTCGAGTTGAACATGTTGAGACATGTTCTTACATTAATTACCATGTTATTTTAATGATCAAATAGGTTGCATGTACCCTATATTGCTAATTATGCTTAAACTTGTAAATAATCATTCTGTTGACTTTTTAAAGTATGCTTTGACTCGACAATTAGCATTGATAGAGTGGGAATCTGAAAATACCCTTTTAAGGGTTTGTTACCCACATAAATACCTACTTGTAGGTACTTTCAATTCGAGAAATGACTGAGCAATTTTCGTTTAATCTCAAAGTCAAACTTAAATCACGATGGTTTGACTTTTGATTAAATAACTAAGCTAGAACGAATTAGAGAGGGTTAGGAATACTTACAAGAGTCCTAATTACGATTATGGATCATTAGAAAGCCTGAGGTTGATCAGAGAGCTTCAGAATTTAGAATGCAAGTGAAGTATCAAGTGAACTCATCACCTATTTATACTTTTCGGGACATCGTATGATCGCGACAAGTGTCGGGGACATGTAATCAGATTAGGCCAGGTGTTAAGTGGTTTTTCAATACAAAGTGCAGCCCCTAGATTCAAGTTTGTGAGTATGGAAAACAGTCAGGACAACAACCAGCTACTAACAGGCTGTTACCAGCTGTTTCTAGCAGCCCAGTTCAGCAAAACAACTTCCAGAAGTGGCTGTTTCAGTCCCTGCAAGTACATAACTGCATATAACAGCCCTTTATAAACCCGTACATCTTATAAAAGACATATTTAGTCCCTCTGACCTCTGAATCAGATGGTTACAGGTCTAAAACAACTTCTGAGGGTTGTTAAGATCAGGAACAGTTTGCTGAATTACAGTTTCAGTCCCTATACATGTTAAATGCCATTTCTAACACGTTTAAAGTCCGTTAAGCCATCTTCAAGGCTCCACAATGATGCCTCAACATATGGGACATGAAACATGTTCAAAAACATGTCGGATGTCGGTCCGTTTGGCCGTACGGTCACGTTGTTCGTCTAATTACGACGAAACACGAACGGACGCGAAAAACGGTCCAAATTAAGCGACGAACGAAATTTTATCATGGCGATCACTAAAATAAAATATTTTAGTGCTTACATAAATTTTTGGGTGTCTGGAGATATTCAGATTGTGAGATATGCGCGAAAATGCAAACTTGTGCACTTTTTGACACTTTTAGTCCCTGCATGACCTTAAAGTTTATTTTTGCGCACCAAACGCCTCTAAGCCTATATATAAGCTATAGAAATGATAATTAGGGCATGTTTAACTCATGGACACTTTCCGGAAGGTCCGTTACCATACGAATCGACATACTTTTACAGTTTGACGCAAATAGTCCTTAAATTGCGCAAAGTAGCGCGAAATGCCGTTTAATGTTATTCAAGCCTTCCATGACCCATATTTATCCTTCCCAAGCATATACTTAAATATTAATACGCTCTCGTTGATGCGTGTTAGTGTATATATGTTTTTAGATGTTTATTTAAGCCCTTTTTACACTTTTAGCCAAGTTTTAAATTTATAAAACACGATATTTACTAACACTAAGCACACATATGGGCAAGTGCACCCATCGTGGACGTAGTATAGTGTTGGTAAGATACCGAGGTCGTCCAAGGACACAAGAGCTTTTAATACCGGTTTATCCTCAACGTCTAATCAAATCAAAAAGTTAGAAAAATGTTTTAAACTAAGAAAAATAAAAACTAACTAAATGCTGAAAAATAAAAATAAAATAAAAACAGATAGACAAGATGAATCACTTGGATCCGACACGTGTATTAGTATAACCTTTGATTATTTTCGCACTTTTGCACTTGTTTAAGAGATTATCTTAGTTATTGTAGTAGGCCCCTTTTTCGAAGGCGACGTTACCCTCAACCCAGTAGTTTGAGTCAGCAAGGATACAATCCTAAAGGGTCGGATTATTGAAAGATAATGAATTAAGTTATTAATGCAAATTATGGTAGGCCCCGCTTTCGGCGGTGACGTTACCCTCGGCTAAGTAGTCTGAGTCAGCAGGGATACAGTCCTAAATAGCCGGGTTATAGTATTAATAGTAGTTAGCTTATGAGGGGGTCAAAGAGTTTGGATCCCCGCCATCCAATACCTATGGGCATTGAAGGAGATCCTACTAAATTTGACCCAGGTCCCAAGCAGGACCTCTAAACGCTGAACAAGGGCAAGACCTTTACCAAACCGTTCCCTTAACCCCCGACCAGGTAGCCAACATACCTCCATATAGACCGTGGAGATATGAATGGTGAAAATCTTTTATTTTATATAGACAGTAAAATAATGCCAAGACACCACGGACAAACGATAAGGAAAGATCACCTTCAACATAAGTAACTAGTTATTAAAGTCATTAATACAAAACCAAATAAAAAGTGCAAAAGATTAAAAATAAAAAGTATTATACTAAACACTTGTCTTCACCAAGTGATGTAAGAGACTTAGGCAAACATGGCCTTGATTGTCAAGAACTCTTACGATCAATCTTGGATCCCGAGACGACTCACACACTCTATGATGGACAATGGATGATGGTGGTGGATGATGGTGTTATGGTGGTGATGGGTGGTGGATGAAGTGTGAGAGAGGTGGTGTGCCAAGGGATGAGAGAGAATGAAACCAAGCTCCTCTATTTATAGGCTGAACAGAACGCTGGACACGGCCCCGTGTCCGCTGGACACGGCCCCGTGCCCGTCTGACATTCTCTCTCTTCATTAATTGTAATTGCGAATTACAATTAATGCGCCTGCTGTACTTTCAACACGCCCCCGTGTCCGCTGGGCACGGCCCCGTGGTGAGCAATGGAAGCTTCTACTGGTTTGTCTTTTCTGCTGCTTCCTGGGCACGCCCCCGTGTTCACTGGACACGGGGCGTGTTCAGACTTCTGTTCTCTTCTCTTTGTCTTGGGAGGTGCCGTTGAGGGTCCGGGCAGTTTACTTTTGTTCCTTTTCTTGTATTTATGGTAGAATTAGTGGTCTTTTTGCTTCTTTTATGATTTTGAGCTCATTTCATCCTGAAAATACAAAAGGAAGACAAAAACACTCTTTTTCCAACATTAGTACTTAAAAAGGGTTAGTTTTATGCCTTAATTGATGTGTTTTATATGTTGCATTTTACACACATCAAATACCCCCACACTTGAACTTTTGCTTGTCCTCAAGCAAAACTCTTTTAATGTGGCTTACACTCCCAAATGGAATAGGTAGAAGAGAAGTTTTTAACTTGTCCTAGAGTGTCGGGAATCCAAGGTTTGTATAGGTTCTATTTTTATTTTATTTACAATCTTATTCGTCATGGTTTATTTTGAACTTTTCATAAGATAAACTACTTATTTGGGCATAGCATGCCTTATTAAAATTCCATTTATATACAAGTTCACATACCTCACGGGAGATCACTCAATCACTCGGCCGAAGGTGTATATTTAAGTGAATCGCTCGAGAGCGGCACGGATTTACATTCTCCATATGCTTGCCAAGCGATCAATCCTCCTCCTTTTTAACTTTTTACCTTTGTAAATATCAAGAGGTCTTTTGGGGTGAAGGCTTGGGTTTAAAGGTGGGTGGTTGGTTAGTGGTTAGTAAAAAGGGCGAAAATCGTAACAAGTGTCGGTTTTCGTGAAATACCTTATTTTTGGTGACATTTATTTTTGAAGTATTTCTCCAAACAAGCTTTTTGTAGCTTATGTTTGTTTTTGACTTCATTCATTTTTTTTTTTTTTTTTTGTCACGTAAAGGGTATGTTTATGAAAAACCGAGTTTGTTACTAAAATAAAGGTGAAAAAATGAAAAAGGTTTTTGGTGGGTAAAAAAAAATTGTTTTGGGGGTAATGAAATGAAAGGTTTAGGCTCAAAGGGGTTTTCTAGGGGGGTTTTGGGTAGGTAAAAAAAAATTGAAAAATAATGGTTTTGAAAGAAAATAGTTAGTCCTAATGCCTCCATCATTTACTTACTTGGGTTTAAGTTGGTAAGGACCGGGAATGTATCGTCGTGGCAAGTTCTAGATTTGTAAAGACCGAGCGGCTATTCACACAAGAAACGAAAAATGAGCATTTAATCTAAATATGTGTATTTTTATGCTCAATAAAGGCTCAAAACTCACTTTTTGTGGGAATGGGTTTTTAATGTGACCAAGCATATATAATCGAATTTTAGCTAGACTTGTTATACCGGTTCATAGTTTTCTTATGTTAGTTCTTTTTATCACGACGCTATCGGTTGTAAGTTTGTAAAAATATAACCCTTTTATAACTTGTTATTCCCAACTTAAACTAAGACAAGTAAATAAAAAAAATGAAAAAGTTTTTGAAAAAATTTGGGGTGTTTAGCGGTTCCAATAGAGTTTTGTGTAAGGCTTGTTTTAGGATTTTGCAAAATTCCAAGGTTTTAGCATCCCCCCCACACTTAATTTACACATTGTCCTCAATGTGTCCAAAAATAAAGTTTTTGGTTGATTAGAATATGTAAAAGTGTGTTTAAAAACAAAGATTTGTGTTACTGGCGCTCTGGACACGGCCCCGTGTCCATTGGACACGGCCCCGTGGCGAACTGCCAGTAACGAAAAACTTACAGAGGGTGAACACGGGGGCGTGTTGGGTGAACACGGCCACGTGTCCGACAAAAATATGCAGGTCAGTAGCCAAACAGCAGAACTGGGAGATGGACACGGGGGCGTGTCGGCTGGACACGTCCCCGTGTGGACAGTCTGTTAGCCAGAATAAATGGGGTTTTCTCCCGGTTTCTTCCTCCTAGGGCTGCGAGTGCTAATGTTTAGCATTCTAACCCTCGCATTGCACCTGTTCAAGCATTCAATACCATCCAACCAAGCACAAACCATCCTAATCTTACCATAGTCAAATATTATCCAAACATAAAGTAAAAACAAAATAAAGATAAAAAGTAGTTAAGGAAAGTAAATTGTCTTGACAAATGGCACGCAGGCCATGAATTGTTCGATGGATAAGAAGGGTAATCAAACCTGTGGGCTCATCACCAGCTAGCCCTTTGCTCCTCCCAGCCTCCTACTCCATATCTTCATCACTGTCTTCACCTCCGCCTCCCTGCCTCGCCATGTACTCCCGGATGCTACCGATATCATCTTGTATATCGTTGACACTGCGTTCGATAGCTCCTACCCGGAGGTGTGTGTTGTTGGCGAGGTTGTAGGTGTTCCGGGTGCACATGAGGTTTTCCTGCAAAAGATCATGTAAACTTTGGAAATTAGGAAAACCGCCTCCTTGAGAGGAGGATTGACCCTGTTCGCCTTGGGGAGGGTATTGGTACTGTGGAGGTGGTGCATGAAGAACTAGAGCCTCTTGCGGGTTCCATGCGTAGCCTTGCGTCCTCTGAAAACTCACCGTCCCGTCCTCCGCTTCATAGAGTAAGTTCATGGCCCGGCAGATATGGTAATCAACCCGTCCCGACCATGGACTCCTTTCGAAGGACTTCGGGATGTTTGCGAAGTGCTTGAAAAGACGGTACACCCATCCCCCGAAGAAGATTGGTGTAGGAGCAGAGGCAAGGCGGTTCAAGTGCATGTTCCGCAGTAGGAGGTAAGGAACATCGAGAGGCTTCCGGTTGTGGATGCAGTGAAGGACAACCAAATCTCTAACCCCAACAACGCCACTACTGTCGTGACGTTGGTTCAGTGAGTACGTGAGGAGCCTGTGGATGTAGCGATATAACGGGTCTCTCAGTTTGGTACTCTTTGTGCTGCTGGAGTTGTAGATCCCCTCACCGATTTGAGCCCATGCGGCTTGGCGTTCTGTTGCGTCCAAGTCTCGCAATCCCCCGGTATTCTCTTCATTCCCCGCTTCTTCGTCTTTGTACAGCCCAATGATTGATCCGAACTGCGCCATGGAGGTTCTATAGGTCGTACCCCCACATCGAAACTCGACCGCCTCGTGATCAAACGGGTCGCGTCTCGAGCTGAAGATGAACGTGCTATAGAACTCCAATGTGCATTGATGGACCGACCGAAGTCGGGTAGTCAATGCAACGTGCAGTGGACCCGTCACTATGTTGTTGAAGCGGTCCAGTTGGTTTACCATTGTCAGAAGATCGGTACATGCCCGCCTTGGATACTCTTCGGGCCTTGTTTGTAGGACCTCGTAGCGAGCCCTGGCGTCAAGTTCGCTGGCATTGAACCGTGTGAATTTGGACATCTGAAAAGAATACAGCGAAAGTTAGTGCGAAATATGGAAATTCGGGTTGAAAACTGCAAACAGTGGGCTGGACACGGCCCCGTGTTCGGCGAACACGGCCCCGTGTTCAGGCGTCTGTAACACCTAATTTTCATTTTTTCGTCCCGGTTTCGAAAACCTGAAAAATTTTTAGCCTAATAGCAGCGGTTTCCCCCGAAAATGAAACCCTAAGTGTCATTTTTCCAAAATCAAACCATTTACCCTTTCAATTTTGTGTTTTTCGGTTCAAGAACAAGGGTTTTGTGTTTTTAGTTGGAAATCGGACAAATCTATCAACAATACATGTCTATTTACTCCCTACTACTCTATTCTAAACTACTACTAACAATTTTCATCAAAAATTTTGAGTTCGATCCGGATGAACATGAAGAACCCTAGATTTCCCCCAATTTTTGATGTTTTAACTACATGCAAGTAACTAATCTAACTACTAAGAAGGATAGAATCATACCTTGACGTTGTTAGGCTTGGTGGTAACGTTCGAAATCGGCAGAAAATCGCTCTAAACCAGAGAGTTTTCGGCGAAACGGGGCGTGTGGAATGGTGTAACTGATAGAGAAAGAGGGTTTTATCCCGACAGTCGCCTCGACACGGCCCCGTGTCCAGTGGACACGGCCCCGTGCCGGGTGAAATTTTTGAATTTTTTTTTTTTTTTTTTTTTTTTTTTAACGTGCTCGTGTGCATGCCCCTTATCTCCGAATAGTGGTTAGATGATTTTACTGGTTTCGAATGTATACTTACCTGTAACATGCCGGGTATGAGTTTATTCGTTGACCGTTTGAAGTGCGATTTCCTCTTCTTCTTCCTCAATGGATCCTCTGTAGAGTTTCAGCCGTTGGCCATTGACTTTAAATGGTATCCCATTTCGAGTTTTAATTTCTACTGCACCGTGTGGAAAAACATGGGTGACTGAAAAAGGTCCCGACCACCTAGATTTTAGCTTACCAGGAAACAATCGAAGTCGCGAATTGAACAATAGGACTTGGTCTCCCACCCGAAATTCATTAGATTTAATATATTTATCATGCAAATTTTTCATTCTTTCTTTATAAATTTCGGAGTTAGAATATGCATAATTCCTAAGTTCTTCTAATTCGTTTATTTGACAAAATCGATTCTTACCGGCAACTTCTAAGTCTAAGTTTACGTTTTTTATTGCCCAGTAGGCTTTGTGAGCGATTTCTACTGGCAAGTGACAACTTTTTCCATAGACTAGTTTATATGGGGTTGTGCCTATAGTGGTTTTATAAGCGGTTCGAAAAGCCCATAAAGCGTCGTCTAGTTTGTCAGCCCATTCTTTTTAATTTATCCCTACGGTTTTCTCAAGTATTCGTTTTAAACCTCGATTCGTCACTTCGGCTTGCCCATTTGTTTGAGGATGATATGCTGTTGAGACCCGGTGATAGACCCCATACCTTGTTAATATTTTTTCGAGTTGATGATTGCAAAAATGGGTACCTCTATCACTTATTAAAGCTTTTGGTGTCCCGAAACGAGAGAACAATTTTTTTAGGAATTTTACCACTACTCTTCCATCATTTGTTGGAAGAGCTTCGGCCTCTGCCCATTTAGACAGGTAATCGACTGCCACAAGTATATATTTGTTTCCTTTTGAAGGTGGGAAAGGTCCCATGAAATCGAGTCCCCACACATCAAAGATTTCACAAACGAGTATGCCATTTTGAGGCATTTCGTTTTTGGAAGAAATATTACCTGATCTTTGGCAAGCATCACATGTCTTTACAAGGTTTTGTGCATCCTTGTAAATGGTTGGCCAGTAGAATCCCGAATCAAATACCTTTCTCGCGGTACTTGCGGCACCATGATGTCCTCCGTATGGACTTTCATGACAATGACGGAGTATTCTTCGTGCTTCATTACCATGGACACACCTTCGGATGAGTTGATCGGCACACATTTTGAAAAGATAGGGGTCTTCCCAAAAGTAATGCTTTACATCAGCAAAGAATTTTTTCCTTTGATGATGTGGCCATCCTTTGGTGACTATACCACTGGCTAAGAAATTAGCGTAGTCGGCATACCATGGTTCTTGTCTGCTTTCCATCATTTCCAGGGACTCCGTGGGAAATTTTTCGTTGATTTGCTCGTCCCTGGTTGTCTCCAAAGCTGGGTCTTCTAAGCGTGAGAGGTGATCTGCAGCAGTGTTTTCTGCTCCTCTTTTGTCCTTGATTTCAATGTCGAATTCTTGGAGGAGTAGAATCCACCTTATCAAACGGGGTTTTGCGTCTTGCTTCTTGAAGAGGTACCTGATGGCTGCATGGTCTGTATAAACTATTGTTTTAGAAAGAACAAGATAAGAACGAAATTTATCAAAAGCAAACACCACCGCTAGTAACTCTTTTTCTGTAGTTGTACAATTTTCTTGTGCATCATTTAGAGTTTTACTAGCATAATAAATTGGGTGGAAATGTTTTTCTTTTCTTTGTCCCAATACTGCTCCAACAGCAAAGTCGCTTGCATCGCACATGATTTCGAAAGGAAATTTCCAATCTGGTGCTATCATGATAGGTGCATTGACTAGCATTTCCTTGAGGGTTAGAAATGCTTGATTGCATTCCTTGTCAAAGATGAAGGGTGCATCTTTTTCAAGCAATTTTGTTAGAGGTCTTGAAATTTTCGAAAAGTCTTTGATAAACCTTCTATAGAATCCGGCATGCCCTAGGAAACTTCTGATTGCTCGCACGGAGGATGGAGGAGGTAATCGAGATATAGTCTCAATTTTTGCTCGATCAACTTCCATTCCTTCGCTTGAGATTTTATGTCCGAGTACTATTCCCTCTGTTACCATGAAATGGCATTTTTCCCAGTTAAGGGCGAGGTTAGTTTCCTCACATCGGGATAGCATTCGTTCAAGATTATCGAGGCATTGATCATATGAGTCTCCAAAGATGGAAAAGTCATCCATGAAGACTTCCATGGTTTTTTCAATCATATCATGGGAAATGGCGACCATACAACGTTGGAATGTTGCAGGCGCATTACATAGACCGAATGGCATGCGTCGATATGCAAAAGTTCCGTAGGGGCATGTGAAAGTTGTTTTCTCTTGGTCTTCTGGTGCTATCGGTATTTGGAAGTAACCTGAAAAACCATCTAAGAAACAATAAAATTTATGACCGGATAATCTTTCTAACATTTGATCAATGAAGGGCAAAGGAAAGTGGTCTTTCCTTGTTGCTTCATTTAATCTCCTATAGTCTATACAGACTCTCCATCCTGTGACGGTTCTTGTGGGTATTAATTCATTTTTCTCGTTAGTTATTACCGTCATACCTCCTTTCTTTGGGACTACTTGGACGGGACTTACCCACGGGCTATCGGAGATAGGGTAGATTAGTCCGGCGTCGAGTAGTTTGATGACTTCATTTTTAACCACTTCTTGAACATTGGGGTTCACTCTTCGTTGTGGTTGAATCACCGTTTTGTAGTCATCATTCATTAAAATTTTGTGCGTGCACATGGAAGGACTTATTCCCTTAATATCTACAAGCTTCCAAGCGATCGCATTTTTGTGTTTTTTAAGTAGGTTAACTAATTTTTCTTTTTCTATGCTAGTTAATTTAGACGAAATAATTACAGGTAAACTACCATCTTTGCCTAGAAAAGCATATTCCAAACCCTGAGGGAGTTCTTTGAGCTCGATGGTTGGGTCTTTAGGAGACACCTTATTTCGTGGCTCATCTAGATCAAGAACTTTAAAAGTTTGTTCTAAGGCTACCTCTTCGTCGACAAAGTGGTCTTCCTCGTGGTTTGTATCAGGTGGTTCAGCTTCATCTTCAATTAGGGGGTCATTGTTGCCAAAAGGATATTTCATTGAGCGCTCAAGATCTATGCTCCTTTTGAATGCCCCTAATTGAAGAGTTAGATTGTTGAATTTCCGGTTTTTCAAAGCTTTGTGAGTTTGTACAAAAGGTTTTCCCAAGACTAGGGGGGCATCATTTAAGATGACGAAGTCGGTTGGGATTACCATTTGATTTGTTTGAACCAAAATATCTTCGACTACACCGATTGATTTCATTACTTTTCGGTCGGATAGAAAAATGGGTATTCGAAGTGGAGTAAAATCACTAATACTTAACTTTTCAAAAATGTAGTTGGGCATTATGTTAACACAAAGATCTTTATCAATAGTGACATTACTAATAAATGAATTTTGAAAGAAACATGGAACCGGTGTGATGTTAATTTCAAAAGGATCTTCCTTTATTAGCGAGGTTTGATCATTAGTTAACTTAACACTTACTATTTCTTTGATTTTAGCACTAGTGTTTAACTCTTTTAAAAACTTGGCATGAGGGGTTATTAAACAATGGTTTTCGAAAGTAGGTGACAAGAGAATAATTTCCTCTAAATTAGACTCTTCTTGAATTTTAACATTATCGGACTCACCATTTTCGTTGTTTAACTCATGTGTCTGTTTTTCACTTTCTTGTTCTTCCATTTTTACATTTTCAACTATCTCTACGTTATTATCATTTTTTAGCTCTTCTCTTGCACGGGATTCCTCTTCCCTTGCGCGAGATTCTTTCATGCAACGTTCGATAGTTTTAATGTGTTCTAATATCCTATTAGTTACTTCGGTGAGATTGAAAGAATTTGGATCCTCTAAGCTTGAATCCGGTTGTTCGATCCTTGGTTCCTCATAGTACTCATATGAAGTAGATGGTTCACACCATTGTTCTTCATTATAAGTATATGATGGATAAGGGTCGAAACTTTGTTCTTCATAGTACTCATATGAGGTGGGTTGTTCACGCCATGGTTCCTCATAATAAGTGTATGAAGGTGGTGGCTCATATGTTGAATCTTCAAAGTATGAGTATGAAGGCTCGTACCTTGGTCCATCAAAATATGAGTATGAGGAAGGAGGTTCATACCTTTGGTCTTCATAGGATGTGTATGAAGTTGGTGGCTCGTACCTGGGCTCCTCATAATGGTTGTATGAATTGGATGGTTGATATGAGTTATTATATTGAACCGAGCGTGCATTACGACAATTAGTGCAATAATTACCTCTATAATCATCCTCATCATAGGTGTAGTTGTAATCTCTTGAGTATTGATCCATAGGAATCACTCAACAGACTACAACTGAGTCTCGGGACCAGAAAACAAAAATAAGACGGAAACAGAAGCTGGACACGGCCCCGTGTTGGGTGAACACGGCCCCGTGTTCAGGGACTGTATCTGGGCGTTTTAATTAAATTAACTGGTCACGTTGAGCACGGGGGCGTGTTGAGTGAACACGGCCCCGTGGTCAGACTCTGTATCTGGGTATCTACTCTAAAAATATGCTGCACGGGGGCGTGTTCAGCGAGCACGGCCCCGTGTTCAAGCTACTGTAAATGCAAAACTAAACTAAAATGCAGAAAAAAATGCGCGCATTTTGAAAAGGTTTTGAAAAACTGATTAGGCCGTCGATTTTAAGCTTTCTTAAAATCCTTGTGTCCCCGGCAACGGCGCCAAAAACTTGATGCGTGTTAGTGTATATATGTTTTTAGATGTTTATTTAAGCCCTTTTTACACTTTTAGCCAAGTTTTAAATTTATAAAACACGATATTTACTAACACTAAGCACACATATGGGCAAGTGCACCCATCGTGGACGTAGTATAGTGTTGGTAAGATACCGAGGTCGTCCAAGGACACAAGAGCTTTTAATACCGGTTTATCCTCAACGTCTAATCAAATCAAAAAGTTAGAAAAATGTTTTAAACTAAGAAAAATAAAAACTAACTAAATGCTGAAAAATAAAAATAAAATAAAAACAGATAGACAAGATGAATCACTTGGATCCGACACGTGTATTAGTATAACCTTTGATTATTTTCGCACTTTTGCACTTGTTTAAGAGATTATCTTAGTTATTGTAGTAGGCCCCTTTTTCGAAGGCGACGTTACCCTCAACCCAGTAGTTTGAGTCAGCAAGGATACAATCCTAAAGGGTCGGATTATTGAAAGATAATGAATTAAGTTATTAATGCAAATTATGGTAGGCCCCGCTTTCGGCGGTGACGTTACCCTCGGCTAAGTAGTCTGAGTCAGCAGGGATACAGTCCTAAATAGCCGGGTTATAGTATTAATAGTAGTTAGCTTATGAGGGGGTCAAAGAGTTTGGATCCCCGCCATCCAATACCTATGGGCATTGAAGGAGATCCTACTAAATTTGACCCAGGTCCCAAGCAGGACCTCTAAACGCTGAACAAGGGCAAGACCTTTACCAAACCGTTCCCTTAACCCCCGACCAGGTAGCCAACATACCTCCATATAGACCGTGGAGATATGAATGGTGAAAATCTTTTATTTTATATAGACAGTAAAATAATGCCAAGACACCACGGACAAACGATAAGGAAAGATCACCTTCAACATAAGTAACTAGTTATTAAAGTCATTAATACAAAACCAAATAAAAAGTGCAAAAGATTAAAAATAAAAAGTATTATACTAAACACTTGTCTTCACCAAGTGATGTAAGAGACTTAGGCAAACATGGCCTTGATTGTCAAGAACTCTTACGATCAATCTTGGATCCCGAGACGACTCACACACTCTATGATGGACAATGGATGATGGTGGTGGATGATGGTGTTATGGTGGTGATGGGTGGTGGATGAAGTGTGAGAGAGGTGGTGTGCCAAGGGATGAGAGAGAATGAAACCAAGCTCCTCTATTTATAGGCTGAACAGAACGCTGGACACGGCCCCGTGTCCGCTGGACACGGCCCCGTGCCCGTCTGACATTCTCTCTCTTCATTAATTGTAATTGCGAATTACAATTAATGCGCCTGCTGTACTTTCAACACGCCCCCGTGTCCGCTGGGCACGGCCCCGTGGTGAGCAATGGAAGCTTCTACTGGTTTGTCTTTTCTGCTGCTTCCTGGGCACGCCCCCGTGTTCACTGGACACGGGGCGTGTTCAGACTTCTGTTCTCTTCTCTTTGTCTTGGGAGGTGCCGTTGAGGGTCCGGGCAGTTTACTTTTGTTCCTTTTCTTGTATTTATGGTAGAATTAGTGGTCTTTTTGCTTCTTTTATGATTTTGAGCTCATTTCATCCTGAAAATACAAAAGGAAGACAAAAACACTCTTTTTCCAACATTAGTACTTAAAAAGGGTTAGTTTTATGCCTTAATTGATGTGTTTTATATGTTGCATTTTACACACATCACTCGTTCGCTTAGATGGTCACCGAAAGGCATAGATTCAAAAGTTGACGCTTTAGGTCCCTCTATTGCGCAAACTTGCGCATCTCATCATTTAATAGCATTGAAGCCTCATCTAATCCATATTAGACATTCTTGAAAGTATTATTAAACATCACAATGCTTCGGATGCGCTAAAAGGTCATTCAGAGGTATAATTAAACATATTGACACTTTTAGCCCCTCTAACTTGCAAAGTTGCGCGTAACTTTACTTATAGGCATAAAAACCTTAGATGGCCATTATTTGGCATTCCCGAGAGTATAATTAAATATTATTAAGCTCCCGGTTTGTTAGAAGGTCACTCAAAGGTAAGAATTAACATGTTGACGCTTTTAACCCTTTATTGCGCAAACTTTCAATTAATTACGCAAACGACTACACTTATTCATCAAGTGGCACATTTGTGAATATAAACATCGTGAGAGGTTATTTGGAAACTTATTTTAGGTATGCTAACACTTCCAGTCCTTTTATTATCAAAGTTTTCGATTTTTCGAAAAATTAGTCCCTTAAATTCAACATTGGACTTTATTAGGGTTTATTACACGTGTCAATACATCATTGGACGTGATTTTACGAGGTGTTACAATAACCTTGTCTCGTTTTATGAGAACCCAACCAAGGCCAAGGTTCGAGGCATCGCAGTAGACAATAAAGTAGTCGTTTCCGTCGGGTAAAGTAAGGACGGGAGCATTGCAAAGCATATGCTTGAGAGTTTGAAAGGCAGTCTCTTTCTGGGTTCCCCAAACAAAAGGCTTATCTTTTGCGTGAGGGAAGTAAGCGGCACGGCGATTTTAGAGAATCCTTCGATAAATCGACGATAATAGCCCGCTAGTCTGAGAAAAGAACGGACTTCAGACGGGTTCTTAGGTGTAACCCAACTCTTAACAGCTTCAATCTTCGCGGGGTCGACGTGAATACCTTGACTATTGACAATGTGACCGAGGAATTGAACCTCCTCTAGCCAAAATTCACACTTGGAGAACATGGCATAGAGTCGATTCCCCTAGAGTAGCTCAAGAACCAAACGTAGATGTTGTGCGTGTTCGGTTTTCGACTTGGAATAGATCAGGATATCATCGATGAACACGATAATGAAGCGGTCGAGAAATGGTTTACACACGCGATTCATCAGATCCATGAAAACCGCGGGCTCGTTGGTTAGACCAAAAGGCATAACAACGAACTCATAGTGGCCGTATCGAGTGCGAAAGGCGGTTTTGGGTATATCCTCCTCTTGAATGCGTAACTGGTGATAGCCTGAGCGTAGATCGATCTTGGAGAAACACGTAGCACCTTGTAACTGATCAAACAAATCATCGATTCGAGGCAGGGGATAGCGATTCTTGATTGTAAGCTTATTCAACTCCCTATAGTCGATACACATCCGGAACGACCCATCCTTCTTTTTAACGAAAAGGACTGGTGCGCCCCAAGGAGAGGTGCTAGGGCGAATGAAGCCTTTGTCAAGCAATTCCTGGAGCTGACTCGAGAGTTCGGGCATTTCGGACAGAGCGAGTCGATAAGGAGCTTTAGCAACAGGATTAGCTCCAGGAATGAGGTCGATGCGAAAGTCGACATCACGACTTGGAGGCAGTTCTGGAAGATCATCAGGGAATACATTCGGAAATTCACGAACAATAGGGACATCGCTTACTCCCGGATTACCTTTCTTTTCCTTCTCCGCTACTACAATGTTAGCCAAGAAAGCTCTGTATTCCTTGTGGAGATACTTGCTAGCTTGGATATATGACATGAGCTTGAGACCTTTCGAGGGAGTTTCACCATACACACAAAGTTGATCACCATTCGCGAGCGAGAATCGAATCATCTTATCGAAGCAAACAACTTCAGCATGGTTTTCACGAAGAAAGTCCATGCCTACTATGATGTCAAAACTACCGAGCTACATTGGAACAAGATCGATAGGAAAGATGTGATTGTTGAGTTCGAGAGTACAATCACGAAGAACAGAATTGACAGCGACGGTTCTTCCGGTGGCAACTTCAACATTGAACGTCGAGGGGAGATGGGAGCGCTTACGATTAAGGAGCTTTTCAAATTCAAACGATACAAAACAGTTATATGCTCCAGTATCAAACAAACACGAAGCATAAATACCATTCACAAGGAACGTACCATTAACCACATTGTTGTCAGCCTGATCCTGGCACACATTAATGTTGAAAGTTCGGGAGCGAGCTGCTTGTTGCTATTGCTGTTGAGGCTGTTGCTGCTGTTGCTGGGACTGCTACTGTTGTTGCTCTTGCTTCACAACTCGGTTCGGGCACATGTTTGCGAAATGGTTGGGATCACCACACGCAAAGCAAACTCTAGCATTGATCGCGGGTGCCGGAGCCGTTTGCTGGCCTTGAGGAGCAGGAAGTAGAGCTTGTTGAGCAATAGCTGGAGCTGGAGTTTGTCGAGGACCTGTACGGTAGTTGGCGGTGAAGTGGCCGTACATGTTGCAATGCAAACAAAATCTGCAGGCGATTCCCACTGGGTGGTGATAAGTACAAGTCGGGTAGGCCGGGTGAGGACCAGTATAAGCACACTTTGCCGGCGGTGCTTGGGTAACCGGTGCCGCGACTTGGCGGTGTTGAGTCTGCTGGGGAGCTGGTACAGCTTGGAACGGGGCAGCGGTAGTGACAACACAGTTCTTGTTGCTGGAGTTGCTGTTCTTCCTATTGCAACGAGAGGACTTTGAAGATTGCGGAGCGGCGGCGGTTTCAGCAGTTGCGGCGGTGGTAGCTTGATGCAGATTCTTCGAGGCTTTGTCCCAGACTGTCACACCCCGAAATTATCAGAGCATTGGCGTGACTGGACTGGTATCTTCATTGCACAGTGGAAGCAAATAAGCTAAGTCTTTTAGAAGATGAACGCCGCTAAGTACTCGTATCTCCAATGGTTCTCCTATTCCAACCGCGCCATAACTTTGAAGGTAACCCGAGAAAGAAACATGCGAAAAATCAACATAAAGTTGAGCGAGTTCATAGTTTGTTTGTAAAAGATTTGAAGTAAATCTTTTGGAATAACTGGTTTTGAAGTATTGTTGAGGAAATGAATTTAAAAATCATTTTCTTGTCATGTTGTATGGAATCTTTGTATGAAAACATGGTATGTATCTCGTATAAATCAAGTATTCTTGTATAAATCACGTATTCTTGTATAAATCAAGTATTCTTGTAAAATAAGGTATTCTTGTGAAATAAGGTATTCTTGTGGTATGAATCTTGTATAAGGTATTCTTGTATGTATCAAGGTTGTTAATGGGTTGCAAGGCCATTAACATGTGACACGACATAGGAAGTCACCAAACCATAGGCATTTTTCTAGTTGTCGATTCACGACGGAGACACAAAAGCACTGCTCGGTTCTAGTTTTCACCGAGAGTGTGGCTGCCCGGACACCCGTTAGATCTAACCTTTTGTTCTGCGGTCTAAGTATGTACACGATTAATGGTGCTTATGGTACCCTATTCGTGACACGATTTCTCGTATCATTCCTTAAAACGCATCACACTTGGTACTAGTTATCACTAAGAGTGTTTCTTGTTTTTGTATCCATCTGACCATAACTCATGTATTTTCCCCAAATTTAAAAGTATTCTTGTGGTACTAACCTTGTACAAATAAATTATTCTTGTGTAAATAAAGTATTCTTGTGTAAATAAATTTTCTTGTGGTATGTGTGACAACCCTCACATTTCCAGTTATCCGTACAAATTAATTAATATTTAATTAGTGCTTAATTACTGTGCTTGATTACAATTATGATTAAACTGCTTTCTGATCTCTGAGACATACATACTCATGCATCACGTTTTAATACTGTCACTCCATTTATTACACACAAACTTTAGTGACAAACCTGATTCACAAAGCACAGTTAGCACAGTAAGCGGATAACCCAGAAACATGCTGACAATGCCAGCACATAGACATACAATATTTTGAGGCCCAGTATGAGTTAGAAATAAAGTATCACACTAGGGTAGTGTGTAGGGAAGTGAGGACCATAAAACTGCGTCACTAGGTGATAGTTATAGTGCCCGGAAGTGCCTAAAATATACTTTAAGTGCAAAATTCTGCACTAAATACAAAAATTCAGCATTTAACCAAGCTAGTAAAGTGCAAAAACTTGGTAAAATAGTCCTAGATACTTTCCAAAGTGTTGGAAATTTATTGTGTCACTAAAAATAATATAAAAGACACTTTAAAGCTTTATTTAGCACTTTAACGGATCAACATCCAACCGAACAACCGGACTTTACCCGGAACACAAAAATATTGCCAAAAACATTGTTTCTACTTTTCTGAGCTAGTTAGCGTCCCCGAACACCCTAACACCCTTTATATTAATAAACACACTAATATCCTAACTAAGTGCCATTAGATTACAACTAGATCCTAACTATATCATCTCCACCCAACCCATACCCCCCCCCCTCAAAATGATGGTTACAAGGGGTGGTACACCCCCTTGTTTTTCTTTGATTATTTAATTGTGATGGTGGGGTATCTAGAGGACATATTACATAGTGGTTAATTCTAATACTTGGTTTATAAATACACCCATGAGATTAACATCTTCATCTCTCATCAACACTTCAACAAACAACATCCTCTCTTCCTCCATAACCACCTACGGCCGCCACCCTTCCACCACAGTACCACCACTTTCAAACCTTGTTCAACCATTTCTCATACATACATAGAAGCAAGGAGTCCTACAAACAAGTCAGGTGCTCTCGAAAGTTCAAGAAACGCTCTAGATTTCTTTTATCCACCACATTTACACCTTGTTTCTTCCCTACCCTTGTGCTAGTAGTAAGTGCTTCTAATCATCATCTTGATCTTGTTTATGGTGGTTAATAGTTGATTTAATGGTTAAAAATTAGGAAACACTAAAGAACTTACATTAAAGCCTTGAACATAAGATGAATAAGGTGGATAAAGAGAAGATATGTGTGTAAATCATGTAAATCTTGTGTAGTTATGATTATTTGATGTTGTTTGTTACTAAAAGTAGGATGGATCATCATCTAGACATACTAGATCATGTTCAAGAACATGAACTAGTAGGATGTTAGTGTTAGAAATATGAAAGATGATGAAACCATCCACCATGAACTTGAAACTTGAATAAACATAATTTTTCTTGTAAAATGAAGTTGCAAACTTGTGGATCTAAAGATTTACAAGTGGTTTTTCGGAAGAACCAAGGGAAGATACTAGTTTTGTTAAAACCCGGATATTTTATGAACTAGGAGCATTTATAGTAACTAAACAAGTGTGTAAACACTTGTGTACCAATGAAATTTCATAAAGAAATATTTTTATAAATCTTGACTAGAAGTTGTGAAACTTTAAATTCTTTAAAAACGAAGTTTTCAAGAAACTAATCATGTTTTTAAAGATAACAAGACCCACTAAACGTGATGGTGATTTACTACATATTTTTACAAAACCTTCAAGTTCATGAGTGTATGATTTATTCATATTTTGTCAAGATAGTGAATAAATATTGTATGTTGTTGATTGGTAAATTGTTTGGTTGATTTTAACAAAAAGAAAATGATATGCTAAAAGCATAGACACCTCCATTTACAAAGGAAACTCTGACGAAATTTTTCCAGGATTTCAACACTTAGAAATATTTTCCAATAAGTGCTTACAAATACATTTTTAACTTTATTTTTGAAATAAACTTCGCCATCATTTTTATTACAAAAATACAAAGTCTCGGAGGTTGATTTTCGTAAATAAAACTTAATAAATATATATTTAGAATATATATTTTATACTAAAACTCTTGTGTGAATATATGCTTGCTTTGTAAACTAGTTATATTATTTTTAGGGTAAAAATAATATAACTTATGGTATCACGAGATTACGACTCTAAAATAATACCGAAGCTTTCGCAAAATAAATAATATAAGTACACAAGTATTGTTATAATACGAAACACTAAAACGTAACCTACGTAATTTTTCGGAAGAATACTCTTATACGTATATTTTTGGTAGAATATTATTTTGGAAAATTGATGAAGTAAAATATAATATTTTTGGGAAAAATATGTATATTTTTGAGAAATAAGATACTTTTAGACAAATGATTTAAAAATATTTAAGTGAGACTTGAAATACATGGTTTTGGGAAAATATATTGGGAATATATTAACATATTTTATTTAGAACAATATACAACCGAAATACGACGCCGTCACTTGGCAAGATATACAAATACAAATACGAAAATACATGAATAAGATACCCCCATCCTTGGGAAGGAAATACGAGTACGAATACTTGAAAAGTATTAATTCAGAAATACTGTATAAACAATTATTCCAAAACCAAATATAATCATTATAACTTGGAATAATATCGGAAACATAACTCAAAAACATTAATACTCAGACAAGGCACGACCCGTTCGTCTAATAGACGTTAGACCATTGTAGGTAGTCGTGTTGGCTGAGGAGACGTGGGTTACACATACTGAAGATGCAATATTGTGAGTTCATGTCCCCCTTTTCTCTTAACTGTTTTCAGTTTTATAACTTCGGGGGTGAAATACATGTTACAATTATTTTGGACATTTTTATACATGGTATGGTTAGCTTAAGGAGGGTTGGGACGTTCAGATCATGTGAGTGGGTAGGTAGAACTAAAGGCCATTAATCCTCGTTGTAGGACCGAGAGACATTAGTGATAGATCTATTTGGGTGTAGCGAGCCCCACTCCTGAGTCCCCCGAGTGGACCATGTGGTGACTAAGTGCCCGACGCACAAATCCGCTAGGTTTGAGTCTTCCTGCATCACTTCACACATATCATTGGCTTTGCAACCCAATGGTGATCTCTTTTTCCTTATTGCTACATACCAGGGACTTCTTACATACAGACATACTTTAAAGGTTTATACATACTCACCTACACATGAACTCGCTCAACTTTTGTTGATTTTTCAAATTACATGTATTTCAGGAAACTAAGGGATCTGGCAAGTGTCTGCATTCGTGTCAAGCTGCGTACTAAATAAAGATGTCATCCATGGTCTTTGAGTTTGGTTAGTGTGTCTTACTCCTGGACGAGACACATCTTTCAAAACCTTGGTGTTATTCACTATCTTTTAATGAGTCTTTTATGAACTCATAAAAATTTGTACGATTTGTAAAACTTGAAGTTGAAGTCTACACTTTTAAAACAATGTTGTTATGTATTAAAGTTATTTATTGGATGACAAACCTATGTTTTTATCATATAGCATAGTTATGATTGATTGCTATGTTATTAAGAAGTCACACCAATAAACCCACGCTTCCGCAAAAGCCAGGGTGTGACAGCTTGGCATCAGAGCTTCGATCGTAGCGAACTAGGATTCCCTCTCGAGTCTAGACTACGATCATTAGGGCTCTCACGAAAATATTTTCAAAACGTTTTTACATTGCATACACTAAACGTCCAGATCCAGGGTACAAAACATTTTTACAAACAAAAGGCACAAATACACATTTCAAAGTTCGTGTTTATAATTCAGTCTTAGTGACTGGGAGGTTGGTCATAAAGACCAGGGATTCAGTCTTAATGACTGGGAGGTTGGTCATAGAGACCAAGGAATCCAGTCTTAGTGACTGGGAGGTTGGTCATAGAGACCAAGGATTCATTCTTAGTGACTGGGAGGTTGGTCATGGAGACCAGGGAATTAGTCTTAGAGACTAGGGAGTTCAGTCTTAGAGACTGGGGAGGTTTAGTCTGAGAGACGAGATGTGTTAGTCTGAGAGACTAGGAGATTGTCTGAAAGACTAGGATGAATATGTGGATACATGATTACAATATGAATTGTCTTTGTTTGCAATATACAAAGTGTTAAAAATTATATGCATGCTGTGACTATTATGTACCGGCATACACGTCACTTTCCTTAGGGAACGAGTAGTCAGATGATGATGACCCTACGGCCACCGCCACAGACGATGAGACTATACCTGCGCCGGAGATATCTACGACAGACACTGAGAGTGGCCCTGACATGTTGACCAAGAACGAGGACAATTTCCAACCGTCCGCGCTGCCAGACCTTGGTGATGAATTACCCTTGCTGATGGCTTCCTTGACGAAAGTCTTCCTGTCATTCTTGATTCGATCCACGACTGCCTCACCATTTGGGCACTTCGGTGGAGAGCACCTCTTGACTCCAAACCTTGACAATGTGCCTCCTGTGGACATTCCTTCCGAAGGTTGGCTACTCAACGAATAATTGATGATGACGTTGACTTGTTACTGATGGCCCTTCTGATAACACCCATGATGATGGAAGAATGGACGAGAACGTTGCTACTAATTTCACTTTTGAAGACCCCTGTTAACGAGCTATCCTCTGATTCTAGAATACATTCGATTTCAGACTCCTTTGAGTCTGTGACATCTGCAGCCTTACAGACAGCCAGATTTTAGCTTTCTACTACTGATGCAGACGACGACTCCGTTATAACCGCTGCAACTATCACTTGCTCGAGACGCCATACCTCTACACAACCCAGAGCCTGCTCCTGAGCCAGCTCCTGTTCCTTTGGGGGTCAGCCTGATGTTGTACCTGCTGATCCTGCACCCTTACTTGCTCATGACCCTGTTTCATTTTGGCTTACCAGACATTGCACCCCTTATACATGACACAGTACCTGCACCTAGTGATTCTCCTTTCGTTGAGACATTTACTGCTGCACTTTCAACCGCTGATGTTGCTCTTGTGAAGACCGACGTCCATTGCGCCAACGTGCCTATCGCTTTCTTTGAAGACATACCCGCACCCCGTGAAGGTACTCCAGGTCAGCACTCGTGTAACAATCCCTTTTTGCTACAACAGCATTTTCTACGACCTCACAGGCCGCACCGTTTACTACATTCACCTCCACGTCGTTGGATGAGCCATTTCGATGATTCCTATAATACACTATGTTGATTTTAGACCCTTACCATCCCTCACCTTGTGGAGACTACACACGGGACAAGTACACCTGTAACGTTAGCTACAGTTTGAGGATATAGTTTGCAGAGTTTTGGAGCTTGTGTTACACCACGTCCTCCACCCTGTCTATTGCCAGTATACTTTCATCAAGATTCCATTGCGCTCTTACCTGCTGCTATTACACCTTTCCCAAGTTTTGATGCTCGCATCTTTACGGCCAAGCAGCAGAGCAGTTACCACTTCGACGTATATACAAGCTCGAGAAGGAATTCACGCATGTCGACAGTTTACTTTTCTTTTTTTCTCCACCTCAGTCACCAGTATAGTTGGTTTTGGGATTATACGGATTGCATACAGCTGGGTAGGACATCAATGATAAGCCGAGATTGTGGGGACTTTTGAAGACCACATCTGACTACGTAACTTTGATACACTAACATATTTAGTGGACAAGGGTAGGGTGATCCTGTGTCCCTGTTGATGTGATACATTTTGGAAGACGATACAATTGTGGCCCGGGGAAACAATGAGAAGTCAGTCATCATTAGGCATGCGACAATACTTTGTGACCAATGCCCAACGAAAGCTCAGTCGCTATGTCTTCATTAAGCGCGTTATCAACCTATATGTGTGTGCTATAATTATAATACTACGTGCTTACTTGCTATGCTCTCATTAAACATAATTACCAAATTACTTGGTTATACTATGATTATACCATTGCGTGATTGGTTGGTATGATAACCTAATATGTGTATGTGCGTACGATCTCTAAACAACTATATGCATTCCCCGAGCGAATAAGACCTGACCTAACCAATCTCCTTCTCAGAAGATGTCGATACAAGGGAACGTCAATACCAACAACCCTCTGCCAACAACAGCAAAGTCGGGACTGCAAGGACGCATCTCGCAAGCCATCGCACAACTCGAGGCCCTTCGCTCTGAGCACGTGGAGATACCTCAGGAAATAACCCACCCAGCGGCTACACTTACGAGCAGTTCTTGAACCACAAACCTCGAGAATTCGACGGCACTGGGGGTGCCTTAGTTTTTGTGCGTTGGGTGGAGAAGACGAATTATGTCTTACGGTTGAGCAAATGTGCCCCAGAACATCAGGTCACGTACGTAGCTGGACTATTTGTAGATGGGGCTCTGTCTTGGTGGAACCTTCAGGTTCAAACAATGGGCGAAACTTCGGCATATGCTTTGTCGTGGGACGAACTGAAGGAACTAATGCGCAAGAGATATTGCTCAAGGGCGGAAGTCCAGAAGTTAGAAACTGAATTATGGAACCTAAAAATGGAAGGTCCAAAGATAGCCGAATATGTGCAGAGATTTGGCGAATTATCACAAGTTGCATCGCGTTTGGTGGAACCAGAATCTAGGAAGATCGAATGTTTCATCGAGGGATTGGCACCTCAGATTCTAAGCCTGGTAACAACATCTAAACCTTCAACGATCACCGATGCTATCAACATAAGTGTGGCACTCACTGAAGAAGCAACTAGACAAGGAAAATTTTCCAGTATAGAAGAGAAAGAGGAGACTCCTGTAGAGTCATCTGGAGATAACAAGAGAAAGCTCGCAAATTTCAAAATGATTACTCAGGCGAGTAACAAGAAGAAGGCTAAAAAGGGAAAAGACTACATGGGTATCCTACCTAAGTGCGACAATTGTCTACGTTATCATGTCGGGCGATGTAAGTATGGAAAATGTGATTACTGTGGTAAGAGGGGGCATCCCAAGGAGACTTGTAAACAAGGTATTAAAAGTGGAAATAAAGGTCAAGATGATAGCAAGAATCTCGGAGGAAACAACGACAACGAAGAAGGCAGGACGAGTGACAAACAAAAACGTGTTGAAGGTTGTCTTAACTGTGGAAGCAAGAAGCATTTCAGAAAATACTGTCCTAAGAGGAATCAGGCACAAGGATAAAAGCTCAGTAGCAGAGCTAGGGGAGCACGCCAGGAATTCTAGCATGGATATCGGTACGTTCCATATTACTCAACGATATGCACCCGTATTGTTAGATACTGTCGTGAATTGAGTTCCGCATTTTTAGAGGTTGAAAGTATGATTAGTTTAGTAGTAAGTAAGTCAGGTAACCCGCATTTGATAGAACTAGCTAATGGGAAGCTAGTAGAAGCCAACGAAGTAAATGGGACTTGGCAAGATACGACCCGGGGAGCGTGAATTTACGCTTGACCTACTGCCAGTGAATTTGGGAAGACCTCAACAAGGTAGTTGGATGGATTGGTTGACAAATGATCAATAGGAGATTGATAACCGCACCGCGATGGCGAACGAAGAAATAATCCTGACTCATGAAGAAGGATACGCCTCTGCAAATTACTAATTGCTTAAAGGCAAGAAGGATGTTGCGTAAAGGATGTGTTGCGTTCTTGGCTCATGTCGGGAACATGGGAGCCGAGAAACCAAAACTCGACGATACCCCTGTGATGAGGAAATATCCCAAAGTCTTCTCCGAAGACTTACCAGAATTATCTCCTCATCAACTAGTCGAATTTCGCATCAGTCTGATTCCAGGCGTCGCGCCTGCAGTTAATGCACCTTAGCAACTTACACCTGTGGAAATGCAAGGATTGACAGTGTAGTTTTAGTAGTGGATAGAGAAGGAAGATAACAGACCAAAATTCCCGTTTTGGGTTACCCCAGTCCTGCTCATCCAAAGATAGGACGATGACTTTCAAATGGACATCAAACTACCAGGAATCGGACGAGCTAGCCAACAAGAGTCAGCGACTCTTGCTAAGGAATGACGAGCTACTTACTAGACTAACTGCGAGGATCCAGCCAGTATTCCCGACTGAACGACGATCGAGTAGCTGCAAATTCAGAAAGAAAGCATACCGGAAGAAAAGTGTGGGACAATAACTTGTTTAAACATACACAAGAATGGCATTTCCTAATGATGCACAGAACGATTCTACACTAAATACAAAACTCTGAGAATCTAGGAAACCTGTACTTAGGACCATAGGGATCCAGGTCCAAACTCACAAAGGTTGTTACTTAGGAACCACATCCGTTAACTCAAGTAGACACCTTTAACCTGACACATATGCCAGTTCCGTTGACCAAACCGAAAGTACTTGAATTTCTTTTACTTCTAGCAAGTAGACGATTGCATCTCTACTCCCCTTAATGGTAGTTGCATCATGATAATTTCCTTCGCAACGAGCGAACACACATTTGCTTCGATATCTAGTCATTTCTTCATTTTAGCAGATACTCATTTTTCCTTTTCTTGGAAACTTATTTGTCACATGCACCATTTGCTACGCATGCGACTTCACTTCATTTCAAACACTTCAGTTCAAATGTTATGACGCTAAATCTAATTACCGAATTGTGAATTCGAATGACCTATGTTATTGTGATTGTTGACTATTTTGCTATCAAGTCAACACACCCTCTTGGAACTTCCTTCATTTCAAGTTACATTCATGGTTTATCTTGCGACCATGCCGAGATTCCTTTATTTATACATACTTTTATTTACGGGTTACGCTAAAACCAATTTCAATTGCTTGAACTTATCCATTTCGTATATTCAGTTGAGACGTCATATGATGTATTGAGGGCATCATATTCAAATCATTGGCAAAGTTTCTTTTGTTTCGATTCATAGTAGACTTGTTTGGTCTACGACTTCACTAAATCGTTTGTTGGTTACGACACCTTGTGGGGATACTGTCACAAAATTGAAGCTTGCACTTATTTGATCACTTACTTCATACACGGATTTAATTGATTATTTGATAATTTGCTCTAAATCCGTTTTGTTTATCACAACCGAAACAGTCTTAACACAGTTATGTGTTAGGACAACGGTACATAGATTCATTTCATACCACGGTGTACCTCCTAACGATTCCTTTGTTATAAATTAAATACCTTGCAGTACTTATTGCCTTCTCACCTTCGACCAAAAACAGTGACTCTTTGATGTTCCATATTCAACTAAAAACTCCATGACATTGTGTAAATCAAATCTTCAGGCTTGTTCAGTACATAATCAGTTGATTTCCAACACGGTGAATTTGTTCAGTCACCACTATACTTGAATTATGTCATTACGGCACCTCGTGGCGTCATTACAAACTTGTAGCTTGTGCTAATCATGGTCAACCGTTTCACTCAGGACTGCATATATTTTCGTTTGACCAGTCATTTAAACATTTCCGATGCAACTACAATAAGACACCAAATTCATTTGAATTTCTTTTGGCGTACTTTCGCAATTCAAGAATGCCAACTCACTAAACCTTACCATTCATTTATTCGGGAGTTGACAGATCATTTTACTATCACCTTTGAATTATTGATTTTAAATACATATAGCGGGTGCTATGGTTTGTGAAAACTTGTTTGCATATTGCGATCGATCATTTGGGAATCTTATTAGCCAAAACTCCTCTTTTGCGAAACCCCCTGCTAGCTGACTTACACTAGACTATACGACGATTACGTCTTGTACTTTTTGCTAAAAGCACATACCTTTTAACCATAGGATTCGAGTTGTTACATATTCTTGGACTCACCTGATGTGAGTAAGGTTTAATTCGATTTTTTTGAGATCATCTATCTCAGTATTATCCACATACATACGTGCATAATGAAAACCTAAGGAGTTAAGGTAGTACGAATTTCGAGGACGAAATTTTCTTAACGGGTGGAGAATGTGACAACCCTCACATTTCAAGATATCCGTACAAATTAATTAATATTTAATTAGTGCTTAATTACTGTGCTTGATTACAATTATGATTAAACTGCTTTCTGATCTCTGAGACATACATACTCATGCATCACATTTTAATACTGTCACTCCATTTATTACACACAAACTTTAGTGACAAACCTGATGCACAAAGCACAGTTAGCACAGTAAGCGGATAACCCAGAAACATGCTGACAATGCCAGCACATAGACATACAATATTTTGAGGCCCAGTATGAGGCAGAAATAAAGTATCACACTAGGGTAGTGTGTAGGGAAGTGAGGACCATAAAACTGCGTCACTAGGTGATAGTTATAGTGCCCGGAAGTGCCTAAAACATACTTTAAGTGCAAAATTCTGCACTAAATACAAAAATTCAGCATTTAACCAAGCTAGTAAAGTGCAAAAACTTGGTAAAATAGTCCTAGATACTTTCCAAAGTGTTGGAAATTTATTGTGTCACTAAAAATAATATAAAAGACACTTTAAAGCTTTATTTAGCACTTTAACGGATCAACATCAGACCGAACAACCGGACTTTACCCGGAACACAAAAATATTGCCAAAAACATTGTTTCTACTTTTCTGAGCTAGTTAGGGTCCCCGAACACCCTAACACCCTTTATATTAATAAACACACTAATATCCTAACTAAGTGCCATTAGATTACAACTAGATCCTAACTATATCATCACCACCCAACCCATACCCCCCCCCCCTCAAAATGACGGTTACAAGGGGTGGTACACCCCCTTGTTTTTCTTTGATTATTTAATTGTGATGGTGGGGTATCTAGAGGACATATTACATAGTGGTTAATTCTAATACTTGGTTTATAAATACACCCATGAGATTAACATCTTCATCTCTCATCAACACTTCAACAAACAACATCCTCTCTTCCTCCATAACCACCTACGGCCGCCACCCTTCCACCACACCACCACCACTTTCAAACCTTGTTCAACCATTTCTCATACATACATAGAAGCAAGGAGTCCTACAAACAAGCCGGATGCTCTTGAAAGTTCAAGAACCGCTCTAGATTTCTTTTATCCACCACATTTACACCTTGTTTCTTCCCTAGCCTTGTGCTAGTAGTAAGTGCTTCTAATCATCATCCTGATCTTGTTTATGGTGGTTAATAGTTGATTTAATGGTTAAAAATTAGGAAACACTCAAGAACTTACATTAAAGCCTTGAACATAAGATGAATAAGGTGGATAAAGAGAAGATATGTGTGTAAATCATGTAAATCTTGTGTAGTTATGATTATTTGATGTTGTTTGTTACTAAAAGTAGGATGGATCATCATCTAGACATACTAGATCATGTTCAAGAACATGAACTAGTAGGATGTTAGTGTTAGAAATATGAAAGATGATGAAACCATCCACCATGAACTTGAAACTTGAATAAACATAATTTTTCTTGTAAAATGAAGTTGTAAACTTGTGGATCTAAATATTTACAAGTGGTTTTTCGAAAGAACCAAGCGGAAGATACTAGTTTTGTTAAAACCCGGATATTTTATGAACTAGGAGCATTTATAGTAATTAAACAAGTGTGTAAACACTTGTGTAACAATGAAATTTCATAATGAAATATTTTTGTAAATCTTGACTAGAAGTTGTGAAACTTCAAATTCTTTAAAAACGAAGTTTTCAAGAAACTAATCATGTTTTTAAAGATAACAAGACCCACTAAATGTGATGGTGATTTACTACATATTTTTACAAAACCTTCAAGTTCATGAGTGTATGATTTGTTCATATTTTGTCAAGATAGTGAATAAATATTGTATGTTGTTGATTGGTAAATTGTTTGGTTGATTTTAACAAAAAGAAAATGATATGCTAAAAGCATGGACACCTCCATTTACAAAGGAAACTATGGCGAAATTTTTCCAGGATTTCAACACTTAGAAATATTTTCCAATAAGTTCTTACAAATACATTTTTAACTTTATTTTCGAAATAAACTTCGCCTTCATTTTTATTACAAAAATACAAAGACTCGGAGGTTGATTTTCGTAAAAAAAACTTAATAAATATATATTTAGAATATATATTTTATACTAAAACTCTTGTGTGAATATTTGCTTGCTTTGTAAACTAGTTATATTATTTTTAGGGAAAAAAATATAACTTATGGTATCACGAGATTACGACTCTAAAATAATACCGAAGCTTTCGCAAAATAAATAATATAAGTACACAAGTATTGTTATAATACGAAACACTAAAACGTAACCTACGTAGTTTTTCGGAAGAATACTCTTATACGTATATTTTTGGTAGAATATTATTTTGGAAAAATGATGAAGTAAAATATAATATTTTTGGGAAAAATATGTATGTTTTTGAGAAATAAGATACTTTTAGACAAATGATTTAAAAATATTTAAATGAGACTTGAAATACATGGTTTTGGGAAAATATATTGGGAATATATTAACATATTTTATTTAGAACAATATACCGAAATACGACGCCGTCACTTGGCAAGATATACAAATACAAATACGAAAATACATGACTAAGATACCCCCATCCTTGGGAAGGAAATACGAGTACGAATACTTGAAAAGTATTAATTCAGAAATACTGTATAAACAATTATTCCAAAACCAAATATAATCATTATAACTTGGAATAATATCGGAAACATAACTCAAAAACATAAATACTCAGACAAGGCATGACCCGTTCGTCTAATAGACGTTAGACCATTGTAGGTAGTCGTGTTGGCTGAGGAGACGTGGGTTACACATACTGAAGACGCAATATTGTGAGTTCATGTCCCCCTTTTCTCTTAACTGTTTTCAGTTTTATAACTTCGGGGGTGAAATACATGTTACAATTATTTTGGACATTTTTATACATCGTATGGTTAGCTTTAGGAGGGTTGGGACGTTCAGATCATGTGAGTGGGTAGGTAGAACTAAAGGCCATTAATCCTCGTTGTAGGACCGAGAGACATTAGTGATAGATCTATTTGGGTGTAGCGAGCCCCACTCCTGAGTCCGCCGAGTGGACCATGTGGTGACTAAGTGCCCGACGCACAAATCCGCTAGGTTTGAGTCTTCCTGCATCACTTCACACATATCATTGGCTTTGCAACCCAATGGTGATCTCTTTTTCCTTATTGCTACATACCAGGGACTTCTTACATACAGATATACTTTAAAGGTTTATACATACTCACCTACACATGAACTCGCTCAACTTTTGTTGATTTTTCAAATTACATGTATTTCAGGAAACTAAGGGATCTGGCAAGTGTCTGCATTCGTGTCAAGCTGCGTACTAAATAAAGATGTCATCCATGGTCTTTGAGTTTGGTTAGTGTGTCTTACTCCTGGACGAGACACGTCTTTCAAAACCTTGGTGTTATTCACTATCTTTTAATGAGTCTTTTATGAACTCATAATTAATTTGTACGATTTGTAAAAATTGAAGTTGAAGTCTACACTTTTAAAACAATGTTGTTATGTATTAAAGTTATTTATTGGATGACAAACCTATGTTTTTATCATATAGCATAGTTATGATTGATTGCTATGGTATTAAGAAGTCACACCAATAAACCCACGCTTCCACAAAGGCCAGGGTGTGACAGTATGAACCAAATAAAGTATTCTTGTGTACGAATCTCGTACAAATAAAGTATTCTTGTATGCTTTGCAAAAAGCGCATGTCTTTCCACCCCGAAAACATTTAAAAAAATGTAAAACCGTAAAAAGGTGGGGTTATGAACTCACCTGAATTGTCTTGTGCAAAGCTAGCTAATTACGACTTCGTGATGTCGTTTCCATGACGAGACTCGCTAGCGTGCATTCTACAATATTTCTAACACAGAATATCTTATAAGTTTCTAAATAATGTGGTAACTAATCTACGTGTTATCGAGCTCTACCGAATCGCTAATCGAACGATTTAACGGTTAAGTTGTTAACTTAAAAGAAGCGAAGAGATTATACTTGTTTAGTTCGTTTATTGTCACGATAATATACTAAGTCTATACACACTTAGTTTTCGAAAGATTTTAAAGTATATAAATATTTACAAAAATATATAAATATATTGTTGTAATCGTGTTAGCCGTCTCGTGAAGTCGTTGTGAATATAGAAATATTCGTGTGTGAGTAATATATAATAAACTTGTATTATATATATTACGTCTTGTATATATTTGCCAAAATATACGTATATGCCGTTTTGGCGTTTGAAATAAATATAAAAGATATATTTATTTTACAAAAGTATCATCGAGTTGTTTGTGTTTAAAAATAAATATATATATATATATATATATATATATATATATATATATATACTATACTTATTTTTGTAAAAGAATACAAGTCGTATGATGCTTTGAAATAAATATAGAAGCTATATTTATTTTTATAAAAGAGTTATTGTTGTTCGATATTTAAAATAAATATATAAATTATATTTATTTTAGTAAAAGAATCGTCGGGTATTCGGAATAAATATATAACGAAGTTGTGCTGTTTAAAATAAATATAATAGTTATATTTATTTTATAAAAGAATCGTCGTTGTCGTGATGTTGTAAAGTGTTATCCGAAATGTTATACACTTGTATTTAATTTTATAAAAATCATTTGTAGTCGATCGGTTATGCTTTGTTTTATAATAAAATATAATTATTTTACGGATTTTCTCGAAAAACGGGCAGAGTTTCCTCTATTTTTGGACGGCCCTAACAACTAAAGTGTCGTTATTTTGTCAAAATTCAAACAATAATCAATCATTAATATAAAAACGACAAAGTATAAGATAAACACTAATTTAATTCGGTTCGAGCTCGTTCACGTGAGACGACAAAAATGTAAATACTAATCGCGGCGTTAAACTATTTACCAAAACTCGCGTCGAGGCGTTGACCAAGTCAACTGAGTTGACCGGGTTTGGCCAGCTGAGTTGACCGAGTCACTGGGTTGACTCGGTTTGACCTGTTAACCGCGACTGACCCGAAGCCGCTCGACTCGAACCGAAGTTGTTGACTTGCTGTTGACTGCCTTGGACTATCTCTGACCGGGTTTGACCAAACCCGATCTTGAAACTTGAATCCGACCGAGACCCGAACCATACTTGAATCAAATAAAAATCTTGAACTTGCTGAAGTGAAGCCCGAACCGTGGCTGACCTGACTAAAATCTGAGCACGACCCATAATCTGAAACACCACTACACCACAACCTGAAACATCTTCATAACTGACCGGAGACACAAAGATCTTCACAGATATGAAACGAAAAGAGAGGGAATTGGGGGTATTACCGGAGAATTTTGTCGGAAAAACTTACCACCGTCGCTGTGAACGGCGGCGACACCGCCGGTATCCTCGTCGGCCAGTCGCCGGTTCTCCGAGTGTCGGCCGGCTCCCTACTTCCGCCGATCTTCTCTCTCTTAACAGTCTCTCTCTCTCTCTCTCTCTTCTGTTTCGCAGCCACTACACGCCACCGCGAGCCGCCACCGGTGATGGTGGCTGGCCGGTCTTCATCAAGCAGGGAGAGGGGGGATGAGGTGGGTGCACAAGGGTGTGACCGGAGCCACTGGCTCTGCTCCGTGTCGTCAGATCTCTGGGGAACCGAGAGGGTGTTTGGTTTGGTCTGCAGCCGAAAGAAATGAGAGGGAGTAGAGGCTTTGAGTGTTGCCTGTGAATGTAATCAAGAGAGAAAGAGGAGCTCAGAGGTTATTTGTGTATGCGTTTATATTGGATAGGGTCTTGTGTTATGATGAAGAAGAAGGGTTGTGTTTTTTTTTTCAAATGTGTGCAGTAGCAATCGAGAGAGAGAGAGAGAGAGAGAGAGAGAGAGAGAGAGAGTAAATTGTAAGTTTGTGTGTGTTATAAGTTGTGAGTGAAAGTAAATAGGGTGCAACACCCTTTATATAGAGTTTTGGAGATCTTTTTAGAGATCTTATAAATCTTAAAGAGATCTTATATAGATTTTGTAGAATCTTGTAGATATTTCTTAGATTTTGTTAAGATTTGTTAAGATCTTAATAAGATTTTTAAGCAAGAGATCTAATATATTATGTGCAGGTCTACGCTTGTGGGTTTTGGGCTTGGGCCCAGGGCCCACAAGCCCATCTCATGTGTAGGTGGCCCGTAATTCCTACGAGACCTGATATCACAACCCAAACTCCATAAGCATAAAAATTTTCGTGTAACATCCATATTTGTCAGTGTCGTCAGTATTTCATACGGTTTCGGATCGTTATCGTTTATCGTTTAGCAGGTTCTCTGTGGACCGTCATGCGCGTACTGTAAAGTCGATCAGGCGTTCCTAGGCACTCCAGAGGCCTAATCAAGTTTATTTGTGCTGTAAACACTATTCATTGTCGCGTTAATCGCTTGTTAATCACGTAATTAAGGGCGTAAATTACCAGTTGTCACATTCTCCCCCTGTTAATAAAATTTCGTCCTCGAAATTTAAACTACGTTAACTCCTTAGAGTTACGTTATGTGTAAGTAATTATGAATAATGTCAAAGGAAACGAGATATACTGATACAGTCACCAGTGTGACCAAGTTAACAGGGGTCCAATAAAAGAAGAATTTCGACCAATAGAATTCCAAATGGACGTTTACAATATGCAATTGAATGTTAGAAACAATAACATTTGCTAGGAGAAGCTTAGAATTAACAAGCCCAAACAAAATAGTTTTGTATAAAACGTTCGATCATGATCAGCCCAAGCTGCAAGTTCTAGCGACGCCACAAGGTGTCGTAGTGATAAAAAATAATTCAATAATAGTGGTGATCAAACAAGTATCACCTGTGTTTGAAGTCAAATGAAAGCGCGATAATAAATCGAAGCGGATTTAATCTAAATCAATTAATAGATAATTAAATCCGTGCATGAGATTAGTGCAAGCTTCAATTTAGTGAAAC
The DNA here is from genome assembly GCF_002127325.2 of Helianthus annuus. Classification (NCBI taxonomy): domain Eukaryota; kingdom Viridiplantae; phylum Streptophyta; class Magnoliopsida; order Asterales; family Asteraceae; genus Helianthus; species Helianthus annuus. The sequence continues at coordinate 12,624,741 of NC_035449.2, forward strand.
GCCACCACAAGGTGTCGAAGTTAACAAACGACTTAATGGAGTCGTAGACCAAACAAGTCTACTACGACTCAGAACAAATGAAACGTTCGTTAAAAATTGATTTGAATATGATGCTCCCAATACATCATATGATGCTTTGAATTGAATATGTGTAATGGACAGGTTCAAACAATTGAATTTGACAACAAGCAAACTTTCGGCATGGTCGCAACGAAAACCATGTATGTAACTTGAAAAGAAAAGAAATTTCAAGAAAATGTGTTGGCTTGATAACAAAGAAGCCAACAATTACAATAATGCGGGTCATTCGAATCACAAATCAATAATTAGGTTTAGCGAAATAATATTTGAACTTTGATGAAATGCTCATTCGAAACAAAACCATATGCGCAACAAACGACGCATGCGTAACATGTGAATTTTCAAGAAACGAAGCAAATGAGTATTCGCTAAAATGATAGAAACGATTGTGATACAATGACCATTAAGAGGAGTAGAGATGCGAAAATCTACTCACTAGATGCAAAAGTCGGAATTTCAATAAAGAAATTTAAGGACTTTACCTGGGGTTTCATGTGACTACCAGTTGTTAGGTGACTTTACCATGGACGGTCGAACATAGCGTATTCGTCGTTAATAAGATAGGGGGAATGCGGAGACATACGCCTTCTTCTTAGCATGACTCGTGTCATTTGCAGGACCGCGTGCCAAACTGCCGCTTCCTCAAAAGTCGTATGTGACGTACTTCAACCTCCGTTGATGTATAGCTTAAGTTTCACGTATACCGGTGCACTAGCGTTTCGTTATGCGTAGGCTACCTGCTTGGGAAGTTAAAATATCATAGACAATATGGATAATAGTGTGTGCCCGAGTTTATATTCGCGGTTCCTACGTGATGACCTTTAATGAACTTCAACATGAGTTTCCGAAGGTCTTAAATGCATGTTTCCTAAACTCTCAGAGTTTTGTGTACTGTATGTAATTATTTTTGTGTGCCATGTGTAAAACACCACAATAGCGTATGTTTGAAAACAAAATTTTGACTGTTTGTTTTCGGCAACGATTGGAGACCATATTCGAGTACTATGCCTTCTGTATGCATTCAGGTTTTCATATTCTAAGTTCCCAGAGGATAGTGAGGTTAGAGCCTAGGTATCTCCACAGAAAACCCTATTTGCTGTAACCTATGGCTCTGATACCAATCTGTCACACCCCGAAATTATCAGAGCATTGGCGTGACTGGACTGGTATCCTCATTGCACAGCGGAAGCAAATAAGCTAAGTCTTTTAGAAGATGAACGCCGCTAAGTACTCGTATCTCCAATGGTTCTCCTATTCCAACCGTTCCATAACTTTGAAGGTAACCTGAGAAAGAAACATGCGAAAAATCAACATAAAGTTGAGCGAGTTCATAGTTTGTTTGTAAAAGATTTGAAGTAAATCTTTTTGAATAACCAGTTTTTGAAGTATTGTTGAGGAAACGAATTTAAAAATCATTTTCCTGTCATGTTGTATGGAATCTTTGTATGAAAACATGGTATGTATCTCGTATAAATCAAGTATTCTTGTATAAATCACGTATTCTTGTATAAATCAAGTATTCTTGTAAAATAAGGTATTCTTGTGAAATAAGGTATTCTTGTGGTATGAATCTTGTATAAGGTATTCTTGTATGTATCAAGGTTGTTAATGGGTTGCAAGGCCATTAACATGTGACACGACATAGGAAGTCACCAAACCATAGGCTTTTTTCTAGTTGTCGATTCACGACAGAGACACAAAAGCACTGCTCGGTTCTAGTTTTCACCGAGAGTGTGGCTGCCCGGACACCCATTAGATCTAACCTTTTGTTCTGCAGTCTAAGTATGTACACGATTAATGGTGCTTATGGTACCCTATTCGTGACACGATTTCTCGTATCATTCCTTAAAACGCATCACACTTGGTACTAGTTATCACCAAGAGTGTTTCTTGTTTTTGTATCCATCATACCATAACTCATGTATTTTCCCCAAATTTAAAAGTATTCTTGTGGTACTAACCTTGTACAAATAAAGTATTCTTGTGTAAATAAAGTATTCTTGTGTAAATAAAGTTTTCTTGTGGTATGAACCAAATAAAGTATTCTTGTGTACGAATCTCGTACAAATAAAGTATTCTTGTATGCTTTGCAAAAAGTGCATGTCTTTCCACCCCGAAAACATTTAAAAAAATGTAAAACCGTAAAAAGGTGGGATTACGAACTCACCTGAATTGTCTTGTGCAAAGCTAGCTAATTACGACTTCGTGATGTCGTTTCCAAGACGAGACTCGCTAGCGTGCATTCTAAAATATTTCTAACACGTAATATCTTATAAGTTTCTAAATAACGCGGTAACTAATCTACGTGTTACCGAGCTCTACCAAAGCGTTAATCGAACGATTTAACGGTTAAGTTGTTAACTTAAAAGAAGCGAAGAGATTATACTTGTTTAGTTCGTTTATTGTCACGATAATTTACTAAGTCTATACACACTTAGTTTTCGAAAGATTTCAAAGTATATAAATATTTATAAAAATATATAAATATATTGTTGTAATCGTGTTAGCCGTCTCGTGAAGTCGTTGTGAATATAGAAATATTCGTATGTGAGTAATATATAATAAACTTGTATTATATATATTACGTCTTGTATATATTTGCCAAAATATACGTATATGCCGTTTCGGCGTTTGAAATAAATATAAAAGATATATTTATTTTACAAAAGTATCATCGAGTTGTTTGTGTTTAAAAATAAATATATATATAAACTATACTTATTTTTGTAAAAGAATACAAGTCGTATGATGCTTTTAAATAAATATAGAAGCTATATTTATTTTTATAAAAGAGTTATTGTTGTTCGATATTTAAAATAAATATATAAATTATATTTATTTTAGTAAAAGAATCGTCGGGTATTCGGAATAAATATATAACGAATTTGTGCTGTTTAAAATAAATATAATAGTTATATTTATTTTATAAAAGAATCGTCGAAAATCATATCCAAATCGTCGTTGTCGTGATGTTGTAAAGTGTTATCCGAAATGTTATAAACTTGTATTTAATTTTATAAAAATCATTTGTAGTCGATCGGTTATGCTTTGTTTTATAATAAAACGTAATTATTTTACGGATTTTCTCGAAAAACGGGCAGAGTTTCCTCTGTTTTTGGACGGCCCCGACAACTAAAGTGTCGTTATTTTGTCAAAATTCAAACAATAATCAATCATTAATATAAAAACGACAAAGTATAAGATAAAAACTAATTTAATTCGGTTCGAGCTCGTTCACGTGAGACGTTAAAACAATATAAAAATGTAAATACTAATCGCGGCGTTAAACTATTTACCAAAACTCGCGTCGAGGCGTTGACCAAGTCAACTGAGTTGACCGGGTTTGGCCAGCTGAGTTAACCGAGTCACTGGGTTGACTCGGTTTGACCTGTTAACCGCGACTGACCCGAAGCCGCTCGACTCGAACCGAAGTTGTTGACTAGCTGTTGACTGCCTTGGACCATCTCTGACCGGGTTTGATGAAACCCGATCTTGAAACTTGAATCCGACCGAGACCCGAACCATACTTGAATCAAATAAAAATCTTGAACTTGCTGAAGTGAAGCCCGAACCGTGGCTGACCTGACTAAAATCTGAGCACGACCCATAATCTGAAACACCACTACACCACAACCTGAAACATCTTCATAACTGACCGGAGACACAAAGATCTTCACAGATCTGAAACGAAAAGAGAGGGAATTGGGGGTCTTACCGGAGAATTTTGTCGGAAAAACTTACCACCGCCGCTGTGAACGGCGGCGACGCCGCCGGTATCCTCGTCGGCCAGTCGCCGGTTCTCCGAGTGTCGGCCGGCTCCCTACTTCCGCCGATCTTCTCTCTCTTAGCGGTCTCTCTCTCTCTCTCTCTCTCTCTCTCTCTCTCTCTCTTCTGTTTCGCAGCCGCTGCACGCCACCGGTGATGGTGGCTGGCCGGTCTTCATCGAGCAGGGAGAGGGGGGATGAGGTGGGTGCACAAGGGTGTGACCAGAGCCACCGGCTCTGCTCCGTGTCGTCGGATCTCAGGGGAACCGAGAGGGTGTTTGGTTTGGTCTGCAGCCGAAAGAAATGAGAGGGAGTAGAGGCTTTGAGTGTTGCCTGTGAATGTAATCAAGAGAGAAAGAGGAGCTCAGAGGTTATTTGTGTATGCGTTTATATTGGATAGGGCCTTGTGTTATGATGAAGAAGAAGGGTTGTGTTTGTTTTTTCTTTTGTGTGCAGTAGCAATCGAGAGAGAGAGATAGTAAATTGTAAGTTTGTGTGTGTTATAAGTTGTGAGTGAAAGTAAATAGGGTGCAACACCCTTTATTTAGAGTTTTGGAGATCTTTGAAGAGATCTTATAAATCTTAAAGAGATCTTATATAGATTTTGTAGAATCTTGTAGAGATTTATTAGATTTTGTTAAGATTTGTTAAGATCTTAATAAGATTTTTAAGCAAGAGATCTAATATATTATGTGCAGGTCTACGCTTGTGGGTTTTGGGCTTGGGCCCAGGGCCCACAAGCCCATCTCATGTGTAGGTGGCCCATAATTTCTACGAGACCCGATATCACAACCCAAACTCCATAAGCATAAAAATTTTCATGTAACATCCATATTTGTCAGTGTCGTCAGTATTTCGTACGGTTTCAGATCGTTATCGTTATTCGTTTAGCAGGTTCTCTGTGGACCGTCATGCGCGTACTTTAAAGTCGATTAGGCGTTCCTAGGCACTCCAGAGGCCTAATCAAGTTTATTTCTGCTGTAAACACTATTCATTGTCGCGTTAATCGCTTGTTAATCACGTAATTATAGGCGTAAATTACCGGTTGTCACACAGACACCAGCCTGACTCGCTTGTCGTTTATCTCAGCGGCGAGCAGATAAGTTTCCTCGATTGTTGCTGGTTTTGCAGCTTGCACAAAGTCTGTGACACAATCCGACAGAGCTCAGATATACTTCTTGATCGTCACATCGGGAGTCTTGACTTGATTAGGACAGATTATGCTGAGCTAGTTGAAACGAGCATTTAAAGCAGCATTGTCACCATCCTTCTGCTTGATTTGCGAGAATTCGTCCTCCAACTTTAGGCGCTCATGGGGAGGGCATAACTCTTCCATCATGACGTCCTTCAACTCATCCCACGTTAAACCATAAGCTGCATCATTTCCGCGTTTGTTTCTCTCGGCAGTCCACCAGTCTAAAGCACGGGACTGGAAGACGTTGGTAGCATTCAGAGTGCGGAGATTATCAGGACAGCCACTCTGGTGCAGGGTGACCTCGATTGAATCAAACCATTGAAACAGGGCTGTCGGCCCATCTTCGCCAGTAAATTCTTTCGGACCGCGAGCTTTGAACTGCTTGAAGCTAAAAACAGACTTTGGCGAGTCTGTCCTGTACTCTTCAGAAGACTTGCTAGCATTCTCGTTTAGGTCGCTAATGATCTGAGGAATGACTTTCGCTATCTGCTTAGCGACGAGAGGAGCTAGACGTTTGTCCTTTTGGTTATGTCAGGCAGCGCGCGAGTGACGGGATCCAGATGATGACATTGTCTGTAACAGACATCGCCATAGGTGCAGTGCGGGTCGTGTGTGTCAATCAAAGCGATTTGAGGTAGAGGTGCAGTGCGGGTCGTGTGTATAGCGATTGCGATTAGCGAGTACACAGCGAGTAATATAGCACGCGTTTAACCACCAGTAGCAATGATTTGTTAGTGATTTGAGGTAGAGGTGCAGTGCGGGTCGTGTGTGTCAATCAAAGCGAGAGCAAGAAGTGAATAAATCACCAAAAATCGTAACACATAAGCAGATAAAATCACATAAAACACATAAAATCCACATAGAAGCGACGAATTATCAGAGTCGGCAGTTGCGAGCTCAGAGTCGAAACACATTAAATCAGCGATTGCGAGCTTGAAATCGAAAATAGATTGTCTAAGGCTTGATAGACGTCGACTACCCAAAGTGGTTCGACTATTCACAAGGACTTCTGGTACACACTTTAACTTTCGGGACTGTGCTCTCATCTTGAATTTGGGCGATCGGCATGCATCCTTCCAGTTACAGGGTGACTTCAAGTCGTTGGAGTCCGTCGAGACTTCGGTGAGAGTTTTGTAAAATCAACAATAGAGATCGGAACAAGTTGTCAAGGTTCGGGTTTCACCCCTGACTTAACAACTATGTTCCTGTTTTGATAGAATAAGGAGGAATTATGCGTTAAAGTATGGATTTCACTCCTAATTCAACGCAAATTCTCCTGTTTATAGATAAAATGCGGGTCGAACAAGCAATTTAGTCGAGAGTTTGCGGTTTTCACACCTAATATCGACCTAATCACTCGTTCATTTTTGAAAATTCGAGTGTTGTGATAGTGTAGTGTAAGCGAGAACAACGAGATATAGCAAGTAAGTTCGTACAAAACCCCTGCACAAGTCGGTCTGTTGGTACTTAACTATAGACTAGGTTGTTTCTAAGACATCGACCCGGACTAGGTCGAGTCTTGCCTAATTCCCTATAGCTATGGCTCTGATACCAATCTGTCACACCCCAACCGATGGTGGAAACATCGGGGCATGACACTGACCGAAACAGATTGTCCAGGAGATTCCATAACAACTACGATTACCAATTATTTAAGCATTACGTCCCATACCATGACATAAAAAGTAGCACAGTTATTACAGACAAATCAAAGACAAATTGTTCTGTTCCGACAACTTAGATTTTAAAATAAATTGTTTGTTTGTTTCTAAGACTCTTCCTACTTCGATTCCACACAGCAAGAATCCTAGCAGATAGCATCCTAAACACCTGTCACATACGTTAAAGTAAAGGTCAATACACATAGTGTAAAGGTGAGCATACAAGTTTAATAGATATAATAGAGTTCGAAATCATTTACGCATAACCAGCATGTAACATGTATAAAGTGAAGGCAAGTAGGTTATCGACAGAGAAATATGCACAGACGTGACTGCGAGTTGTAGAATGCGCAACACATATCCCCACTGGGACACGTGAAGTAAAGCCCTTAACAACCCCTGTCCACGACAGGTGCTGAGTCCAAACTATAGTACTATCGTTGCTAAGGTGTCAGGCAACAATCGCTGTGTTAACAGAACATATATGCATTCATCGAATAACACGTAGCATGCAATAACGGTTAGCGTATAAATAGTGGTTGCGTTGTGTGTCGATTGTGATTTAGAATAAGTAACGTATGTAACACCCAAAAGTGCATAAAGAAAAAAGGGATCGAGTATACTCACAGATTGTGCTTAACAAGTAAACACTATCTTGGATTGAAGGGAGCGCTGGAAGAGATTAGCCTGAACAGTTAACGATAGCATAAACGATGAGCGACGCGTAAAACCGTGCAAAAGTGGTAAGTGTCGGACGGTAATCCGATCGGATGTCAATCCGTTCGGATGGTCATCCGATCGGATGGCCATTCGATTGGATTGACATCTCCCCGGGTGAAGATGTGTTTGTGTATGATGGTTTGCCTTTTGAAGTTTTCGCTGTAGCATTTTGAAAATAGAGAAGTAACTCTACCTTTCAGGTCGGTCGATGGGACGGCGGTTCAATCGGACGGCGATCCGTTCGATGAGGTAATTCTCAGAGAACAAGTTCACAGTAGTGTTGTCACTCGATCGGATGGTCTACCGATTGGGAGGCAATCCGTTGGAACTGTTAATGCATTGAACATGTTGAAAATTGCTTAAGTATTGAAGTCCCAAACATCACCTGGTCAGGTGGTCGCTCGATTGGATGGCAATTCAATCGGACGGCAACCCGTTCAACGTTCAGATCTTCAAGAGTTGAAACAAAGTTTAAGTGTGGGACCAAGGTGCAAGCCGATCGGATGGCTGTTCGATCGGATGGCAATTCGATTGGACCGCAATCCGTCCCAAAGGCCTGATCGTCTTGACACTTGGTTGCTTTTGATAGTTTGTAGTTTTGATTGAGATGATATGATACGTGTTAAACAACAGAACCTCGTCAAGAGCCAAGTGATCCGATCGGACAAGAATCACCCTAGTCCGGTCAGTCAGTGGTTCGAGCCGGTGGTTCATGCTTAACCCGAAACCGGTTGTCTCTTTAATAGAAACCAGATGTAGAACCAACACATCACTAAGAATGAGTAGAAGATCAGAACGAGTTCTTATTCTATCGGTTTTGAGTGCATTGAGTGTAAAAGAGTTGAAAGAAGGTTAGAAAACCATCTTTCAATCCTTTTCATCCTGAATATGTTCAGATCTATGTAAGATCCTTGTTTATTCATGTGGAAATCATCCAGATCTAAGTTTTTCTTGGTGGATTGAAGCCAAAACATGAAGTTCATAACATCTCCATGATGACATCATCCTAGAACACCCCAAATCCGCTGATTTCACGGTTAAAAGTTGAGATTCAAAAGATAGAATGATGTAGAAGTGTGTGTAGATCATAGAAGTACAACATTTAGGTTGAAAACTTACAAGAATCACGAGAAATCGAGAGGAATAGAGCTTGAGTGCGGCTGGGTCGAGTGAGAGCTGTCACATCAAGTGATGTGACATATGAAGGGTATTTATAGGGTTTCCCAAAAAGGAAAGTGACTAATTTCGAGTCGGTCACCGATCGGATGGCTGTCCGATCGGATGGCTGTCCGATCGGATGGCTGTCCGATCGGATGGCTGTTCGATCGGAAGGCAATCTGATCGGTTGACCATCCGATCGAGTAGTCACTCGATCGAGTGGTTTCGACGATTTGAGTTTCGGCGTTTCATTTCGTGTATTGGGTTTTGCGATGCGTTTAAGCGAGTTTGCAGTGCGATAGTATTATCCATTAATCCCAATCACTATATCTAACATACAATCATCTTAAATAACTTGCGTTTAGCATTTGCGATTCGATTTTGATAGCGTTGCGATTACGTTTCGATTAATTACCACAACATAAACATAAATAAACATGCACATGTAACACATAAAAGGCACACACAAGTAAAACAATATCCAGAACGCATAATTCGGGTTGCGAATGCGATCGCGATGTGATAAGCGATAAGGCGATAAAACATGCGATAAATATCGATTAAACCTCGATTATTAACAAGTATTCCACATAATACAACTAACGCAATAAAATAAACAGATTATCTACAAGTCAAAGAAGTCAAAGCAGTAGTTGAGCAAGGAGTGACAGATCGCAATTAGCAATCTTTTCTTCCTTTGACTTTAATCTTGACTTTGACTTTGACTTCCGCAACACGGGGTGTTACAATTTTACCCATAGTTTAGGGTCATACTTAGCCTAAACCTGGGGTAAAATGTTTTTTTTACTACGCACGCTCCTCGTATATGTGCCTGTACAGGACGCATACCAGGGTTTTTTTACAAACCTTTTTATACAATATTTATCGTCTTAGCAAAGTTTTATAAAAAAATTAAGTAATTTAAAAAAACATTGTTTAATTAATAATGTTTTAGTATCGTAGCGTATATTATCATATGATATCGTATCAGTACCGGTATCAGTATAGGTATCAGCATTTCACAGCATATCAATATAGTATTGGTATCAACATAGTATAATTTAGGTATCAGGACACTTAAAGCCTTTTGTGAAACTTGAAACACCTTGTTATGTTTGTGAACATGATACTTTGGGTTTTGTAATATCATTTCAATTTCAAGTATTTAATTAATTAAATACTATAAATTAGTAACTTGTTTGTGTATATAGCTATTGTACTTAGGCTGGAGGGTGTGGTATAAAGCCCCTAGGGGCTTTATCACGTCACCTTAGCGCCACGTCAACGACACGTCATTCAAGGGGCTTTAAAGCTCCTTCCTTTAACTTGCAGGGTGTGGTATAAAGCCCCCTTTTAAATTATAGCGCCCCCTTTAACCAATCCTTCATCGATCCACTCAAAAGTTGCTCGTTAACATGCTGGCGGAAGGACCATGGCGCCCCCCATTAACTCCGGCGGTGTGGACGATGGCGCCCCGAGGGCGCTATGGTGGCTGAGGTGGCGGGGTGGCGTTAAGCCACACCCACCGGCCTTAATGTTTAGGGAGTGTTTCAAAATAAAAAATAAAATTGAATATTTTACTTTTAACCAAAAAGTATTTGATAAATTACTTTTAACCCAAACCTATTTGATTTTTAAGTTTTAATCTAAGACTTTTCATCTTTTACAATTTAACCTCACAACTTTTTTATTTTCAACTTTGATCGCCTATGCTTTTCATCTTTATCAAATTTTTTGTTTTTACGCTTCGGTCTAAAGTTTGCGAGTTAACACGACGTAACGTGCGTGTGTGGTTCAACGTTTTTACTTTTCATATTACGCTTCGTTATAAATTTTACGAGTTAACACGACGCAACGTAGATGTGTGGTTCAACATTTTTTACATCGTCTATTTCCCCCATTTGACAGTGTCACGGCCCCCGACCCGGTTTGACCCGTTTCAGGAGCCGCGGGACAGAAATCCCGTGATATTTATTTATGTGATTTATTTAGCAGCGGAACTTTTATCATCAGGATCGTTTTAAAGCTAAAGAAAACTTTTCCCGATTATTTTATATTTCACAACTCGGGATAAAACCCCGGTAATTTACAATAACTTGGTTTTACTGAGAAATCTTTATTTTTACAAAACATAATTCATTATTTTATAATGAGCCACTATTTTAAGCCTGCACTGCTTCCCAGCACTTTTCCTGATTTACAATAGATCACCTGAAACATGTTTGAAAAAGGTTTTGTCAGCGGGAAATACTGAGTGAATCATTCAGTTTACTGAAAACGACACATTTATTATAATTTACAGTATTGAGAGTTTTTACATATGTTTCAGATATCTACCAACTACCCACAGTATTTGTCACTCGACCGGATCTGTGACTGTAGTCATATCACCATTGGCTGCCCCAATGAATGACGTACATCACTTAATTTTAGGTTCGCCCACCTAATGTGATTAAAACAGTAGTAATGTGCACAATACCCCACATACTGGCTGTAATTTGGTGATTACATAAACTTAATCACTGTAATTTATAATTCTGGAAAATAATTTGGAGTATTGTAAAACATTTGATAAAAAGAGAATGACTCACATTGCAGATTTAATACGGGCAGAATATGGATTAGCCTTGTTAACCTAATTTAATAATAATGCACACAAAACCGGGTTAGTGATCAATACAGCAGTTACGATAACTCACGAGATCAAATTCTCACAACGAACGACAAAGTGCGATACTTAAACATCCATCGATTTAACGACGAACGACAAAGTATCACCCTAATGTGGGCGGCACTTAAACATCCATTTGATATATTGATCAGTCGGAAAATGAATCGTAATAGCGATCGAGTGATTACCCTGTTTTGCGGCAGTACTTCGTGATCAGTGTGTGTTTATTTGTACTGTAATAGCCTTAATTCGACGTACACAGAGTATTTTCTCGTCGTTTTAACTCCAGAAAGCTAGTGCCAATGTCTGCTATTTATAGTGATTTTTGAGCCATGCTTACGGACCGTATGGCATTTCCCTTACGGTCCGTAAGGGGTGCCATCTAATTATATAGACTAGCTGGGTTCGGGACTAGCTTACATGACTCACTCTAAATTCGAAATTCAATCTGTACAACGAGACATAAGGATAATTATCACTAGGGTTTACCCCCCTTGAGTTTTAGGGGCCCTGATCCTGATTCCGATTGTTCTGTAAATTTTAGGGTTAGTGCAGAATTACTTGGGTGTCTCAATTAGGGTTTCCTTATTGACTAATTATTATTCTAATTATGGATTTTAATGAGAATTGTTACAGACAGGTTCGTCACAACGTGCAAGTTCTAAGATTAAGGTATGATTTGCCTAAAGGCATACCGCACGCCTAAAGGAAGGCGGTCAAAAATTTCCATTGGTTGATAGCAGGCATTGAACCATGAAGAGGAACGACTAGAAATTTTGTAGGATCACCGATAAAATTGTTAGTTTTGACATTGATGTTTGTATATAAAAAACATATCCGAAAGGTTTTGTATGGGTTAGTTAGAACTTGAAAGAATCTTTTGATCCATCGGGGGACAACAACCATTTAGCAACTTCTTCATATCTGCCCAAACGTTTCCGTTAAGTGATCCGTTAATAAATTCAATAGCCCGGGTGGTCTGCTTCGCTCGAATGAATCCCTGCACCATTATCTTATACGTAATCTCATCGGCAGAACAACCGTTGGCTTTCATTTCTAGAAACAATGTATTTGCTTTATCAAGTTCACTCGCTTTACACAATCCGTCAATCATGATGTTGTACGTACGCACATTAGGTTGCAAGCCTCTAGAAGAAAGACTCAAAAACATCCCGTATGCATCATCGGTTTCCCCAGACTTGCACATACCGTCAATGACGCAATTGCACGTAACGATATCAGGAACAACGCCATCATCATCCATTGTGTTGAACAAACTTCGGGCTTCATCTAGTTTCCCGTTCTTACAAAGGGTGTTCAATATAGTATTGAAAGTGACGATGTCTGGTTTCAGACCACGGGATTTCATTTCGGAAGAAAGCATACGAGCCTCCTCAAGTCGGCCCGCATGAGACAAACCACTAATAAGAGTGTTGTATGTAACTACGTTAGGATTAACACCGTTCTTAGACATTTTACTAAACAAATTCAAAGCTTCGTCTATTTTTTCGTTTTCGGAGTACCCTTTCATTAAGATGTTGTAACTCATAACAGAAGGCGTGTAACCTTGGTCGATCATGGAATCGAAAAACTTTAGGGCTTCATCTAGTTTCGTATTATTGCAAAGGGCATCTAACAGAGTATTGTAAGTGGAAATATCGGGAGTCAAACCATGAGATTTCATTTCATACGGAAGCAAAAGCGCTTCCTCAAATCGGCCCGCTTGACACAGACCAATAATAAGAGTGTTGTATGTTACAAGACTAGGAACGATCTCCTCGTTACACATTTCATGAAAAACACTCAACGCTTCATCTATTTTTTTGTTTTCGGAGTACCCTTTTATTAATATGTTGTAACTGATAACTGAATGAGTGCAACGCTGGTCAACCATAGAGTCAAACAACTTCCTAGCAACATCCATTTTTCCAAGTAAGCAGTAACCACGAATGAGTGAATTGTACGTAACCGTGTTAGGTGTCACGCCTATTTGAATCATCAGTGACAACAAACTTTCCGCTTCAGTTATCCTTCCTTCTTTACACAACGCATCCAACAAAATAGAAAACGTGTGTACGTTTAACGAGACGTTTCGAGCATGCATTTCACTCAACAACTCAAGTGCTTCATCCCACGAGTGTATACTACACAACCCATGAATTAAACAAGTATACGTCACAACATTAGGCGACACACCTTTTCTTTTCATTTCCGTAAAAAGCTTCAACGCTTCAACAAATCGTTTACGCTTGCAGAGGCTGTCGATAATGCAGCTGTACTGGATAATCCCCGGTGGACAAGTAGACGTTTCCATATTCTGTAGTAAAATAATAGCCGAATGAGTGTCTCCCGATTTACAAAAACCGTTAATTAACGTCCCGTAAGTCACCACACTAGGCTCAAACCCGTTCTTCACAATCCGGTCAAACAATTTGATTGCTTGATGCAACTTATCGTTACCACATAGTCCCTTAATAAGGGTATTAAAAGTAGCACAATCGGGTTGGTATCCGAGTTTCGTGGCTTTCGCTAGCACCGCGAATCCAAAGTCGACTCTTTTCAAGTGACAGAAACAATTAATAGCAATGTTGAAAACATAAATGGTGGGTTTCAAAACAGGGTTGACTCCTAAAAAGTCAAACTGATTAATGAGTGAAATTGCAGCAGCAAAATGATTCCTTTTCGCAATAACCGACAATATCTTAGTGAATTCTGGAATAGGGGGTACAGGATTCCTATATGCCAATCGATTAAACTTAAAAACTAGGGTTTTGAGGTCCGTATTTCGATTTTTGGGTACAGCAAAAGTATATGAACGATTGAAGGGAAGGTGTTGTGAAGTTAAGAACTTACGGGACACGTGAACAGCAACGGAAAACGCATGCATCATCTTCATATTGCCATCGTCTCTAAAACCTTAATTTGGGCGCTGTTTTCGATTAGGGTTTTTGGTTTTAGGAAAGTGGAAACGAAGAAAAGCAACCCATAAATCAAAAAAGATTATTAATCAAACAAAACCCATGTTCGAATCGAAGTAATAAACGTAGAGGATACGACTTCCAACCGAAATGAGAATCAAGAACGAACCTCTTTTTTATGCCGGATGATGCAGTTGAAGACGAACCAGTTTTGAGATTTGAGAAATGGAGTTGTTCAATTGAATTGGGTGAAAGGTTGGAATGAAATTCAAAGGGTGTACAGGGGTTTGGGGCTACGTGTGGATGAAGATTTCTTTTCTTCCATGGAGAAGTCAACGTTAAGTCAATGGGGTCTAGCCGCTGTTTCTCTCTCTAGATAAAGGGGAGGTGCAGACAGGGTTTCCAGATTGTGGAACAGAGAGGGGTTTGGGAGAAGAGAAGGTTTGTAAACCGGGGGTTTTGAGATAACCAAACACTTTTTTTATTACACGTTCATCTCTTCTCGTACAGACGTTTACAGATGTGATCCGCATACTGACATACTGCAGACCTTTTACATCTGAAAAAACAAACACCACCGAAGGCATAATAGATGATATAAAAATCAATTTAATTTCAAACGTCATTTATGAATTTAAAAAATGCTTTGCACTTTATAAATATTACGTACAAGGGTAGTTTAGGTATTTACGTATATGGGTTGGGGTAAGGCCGTTCATACAGCTCGTCGTTGGCTCGGAAATTGCTCGTAAAATGCTCGTTTGATTTGAGGCTCGGTGATAAGCGAGCCGCTCTGCTCGGTTCAGTTTGTAAACGAGCCAAACATGAGCAAATGTTCGCTTGACTCGAATTATTATTTATAATTAGTATATATATATACACACACTAGTAGGAAACCTGCGTGATGTAGCGGTGGAGACAATTTACAACACGGTACTCGTTTCCGTTCGGTTATCGATCTTGTCAATATATATTTTATACTATGTATGTTAGTTTTTATTCATAGCATTAGTGTGGTCTATCTATGTCATGAGCCTAGCCAATATGTCCATCAACTCGGCTTGGATCTTCAGATTCAGATGAAATTTAGAAAAACAAAACAAAACAAAACATAACGTATACAATAGACCAAAATTTACCAATTGTATAATTTGGGTTAGAAATGTAAACGTTTTTTTTATGATTCTATGTGAATGGATCATGATTCTCGTCGAATTTGGTAAATACAATGAAAGTAACTATGGAATTAGGCGTTATTTCCAATTAAGACGAAAGATTTGAAAACACCATCAAATGGATCCTTGAATCAATTCATTTAAGGCTTAGACTATACGATGACAGGCCTTGGAAATGGCGTGGAAACACCGTCCTGTGGGGTGGCGTGTGGCAAAGGCATGGGGCGATGGCAGTTGTTGACGTGGAGGTCGGTTGTTGGTTGTGGAGTGTGGATTAGTTTTTGATTAGCTAGCCCTATGTGATGGTGATTTTTGCATGGTAACACTAATAATAGAAAGAAGATATAATTTGAAGGTTTAAAACTAAAATAAACACAAGCTAGCAACGAAGTACATTTTTCTTTTGGCTGACAAATCCAATGAACCATCCCAAACAAATACAAATACAAAAACATGAACTATTCGACCAATTTGGAAAAATTTTAAAGATTTCACACCAGATGCAAAAACATCAAAGTGCATGAAGCTTTGTACTACCATTAAAGAGCTCCATTTATGTTAAATATTGAAATGGGCAGAAAATCTTTAAAATAGCCAAATAAAATAAGCTTATAAGTAAATAACAGTATGTTTACATAAAACAACTTATTTAAATAACCAAATAAGATAAGATTTTTCGTCATCCAAACACTTGAAATGTGCATGCTTCACTATAATATGAACATTGAATTAAACTTACTTGGATTTCTCTAACTTTACTACTAACTACTCCTAAATATCTCTCGGCCTAATGATCTCCTTTTCCGACACCTCAGCCATATCTTCCTTCCTCTCTACAAACCAAAACACATGATTTTAAATTCGTAATCCTAACCTACTAACAGATAGGACATTTTACACTAATCAAATCGGATAAAATTATGAAGGTTGAAAAATATACTTATAGAAGAAGTGTTGGAAACGATTGTTGCAAGTGTTGAAAGACCAGTCGAGTACTATAGCCACCGGTTGTTAGACAACAAAGATGTACCGAATCTTTGACCATGTCTTCCTACTGTATTCCATCATTTCTCCATATTTTTCTGCTGCAGAAAATATAATGAGATCATATTAGGACACACATTAGCAAAGTTAATTTTAAGATGTATTATTCCACAACCATCTCAATCTATGCATAGGACACTCAGGTGCATAAAATAAACCAAGAAGCGACAAAAACACGTTTTTGGGGTTTTTCAGGCCTGAGGCGCAATTGATCTTGGTGGCTGATGAGTTCCCAGTGGCTTGGTTTTTAAAAGCGGGCCCTAGGCGCGAAGGCCATCCATGTTTTGCTTAACGCCTACAGAAAAAAAAAAAAAAAGAAGCACCAAACTAAGCGAATAACTTGGGGGTTTTTCTGGCCTGAGGCGCACTCCTCTTGTACCTAGGACCATCACGGCATCACTTTTCATTTTGTGACTCAGTTTTAGACATCTTCGCTTTTGTGAGCTTTACGCTTTTTAAAACCAAGCCAGCCATTGGTGAAGATGATGTTTTTGTAGTGTTCGTGCCAATAAAATTCAACAAATTCCAAAAGTCACTTCATTTAAACAAAGCCAATCAATCTTTGATCTTTAAAAAAAATTAGAAAATATTCACTTAGTACTGTCATTTTGATGATGCATTCTAAGAATATCGAAAATTATATACAATCATGTAAAAGTGTATCACTTCTATGAGATTTTTTTGTAAAATAAAACCAAGATGTTCAAATGACAAAGCATTATTTACATTTTATTTCTATGTCAAGTGCAAATTTATGGAGGGGCTACAGTGGTTACCCTAATAGTCACTAAAGAATAATTAGAAAGGAACGGGTCAAGCTGACATGCACATTAAACCTTAATACTTTGAGTGTTCAGGTAAACTGAGATTATGATATTAATTTATGACATTCTAATAATCAGTTATAACGTAGAGGTCATTGTTATGTTTCCAAAAGCAATTTGATACCTGACAACAGAACCAGAACTCGTCTTTACTCCTAATACAGTGGTTAATGGACCTGCAGCCAATTCATCAACAGGCTTAGATACCAAAGTAGAGGCACCAGAATCCTTCCCCGAACCTGTATCACCAGAACCCGACGCCCCAGCAGCCTTTTGTCCAGACTTAAACCCTGCAGAATGAAATTTCTATACACTCAACTGTCTGAACACCAGTTTCTCATGAAAACAGGTACATATGAAGGTTACCTACATTCACGCACGTTTACAAGTATCAGTGAAATCAACAGACACAACAGTATGATCAGAACAATGCTCATTCCATCTTCATTCATTCTCTTCGATGTTTATCTCTCTAGGGTTTAGAAAACCATCTTACAAAGCAAGATAGAACCTTATAATCAAGCAGGGTAAAAAAGATGGACCGGAGATGCATGTAAAAACGTTATCAAGATAAATGTAAAACTATCTCTAAGCTTAAAATAACATCAACTGGTGTTGGAAATTTAGTGAAAATGAGTTTTTCACTAAATATTTGGACATCAATAATATTTATATAGAGTGCGGTTAACATACGGCTTATCATACTGTAGGCGACAATGGTAACCGTCGGATCAAGGGTATAATCACGCATGGAACATATAATCACGCATGGGAACATATAATCACGCATGGGATCAGTTTTTTTTTATAATCACGCATGGGATCCAAAATCACACACGTTAATTTCATCAAAATTGTAATTACGCATGTTATATATTTGGTCGCGTACGTTAATGTACGTTAAGCCGTGAAGTACATTATACTTTCTCTATTTATATATGTGTTGTATAAATAATTATTTATGGGTTTGTGTTCAAACTATGTCCAAATAGAGCTAAGATGAATGAGATATCGAAGCTTGAAGTTGTATATTTTGGAACAAACAAAGATGAGGAAAATGGATTGAGATTTGTCACCTTGTCCCACATAGGTGGAATGACAAAACTTAAAGTGGTATATAAAGAGGAGCACTCCTTGAAGGCAAACACTAGTGGGGACCCAAAAGGGTGCATCGCACCTACACACATGCGCGCGTGACGCCCAATGTGGTGCGCTTTGAACTTCGCATATCGCCTTTGTATTTTTGTCCATGAGCGTGTGGTCAGATACACGGCAGGTCCGCTTATGGCGCACCCTTGGGTGGCGTAGGCGGATGGCATGTAGCATGTCGATGCGGTGCGAGCTCCGTATGCACATGGCGCACGTCATTGGCTAGGGCGAAGAATGCAAGTGGCGCGCGAGTATGGATGGCGCATGACCAGGTGGCGTCCTGGTATGTGTTGTGGCATCCGTGTTATGCGCGGCTCCATATGGCGTGGTATAAGGTCCATGTAGCATGATGCATGCACTAGCAACTCAGTTCAGGCGCGCGCGCAGGTTTGCATCGGAAACAAAACAGCTGGTTGGATTTAGTCAAACTAGCTGTTTCAACTCGTTTAATTCTAGTCATTAAGAGAAATGACAGTTTTGACCGAACCACTAAAGTCCATTTATGTAGATATTTAAACCCCTTTATTACAAGATTAATGATCTTGATTAATTGTCTAATTCATGACAATAATAATTGGGGTTTAATGACTTCTTTATGTGTGTGAGTATAAGAAGAGGATGATGCTTCATTCTAGAGACGGTCGAAAAAGAAGGAAAACATACATAAAAGATGTCTTTCTGTTCCATGAAAATTTAGAGAGGAGCACTCTCTAAATTGTTCTTTTCTCAACTTCATATTTTTCCTAATCGTATAAACACCATTATACCCGGTGCTATCTCGGGCATGAGAGTCATCTCCGGCAGTACACATACTGTTCCGGTTGTTGTACCCTGGGAGACAGAACCATCTGAGAGTAGGCGCGGAATCTGTTTTAAGGGAAGCGTGTTGAACACGTGCCTCAACCAAAACCGTCAACAATTTTGCTTGTCTTGCAGCGGAGTTTCGATCTCGTAGATGCGGTTGAAGTTTTCAAAGACATTGGCTTTGAATCAAGATTGGTACAATTTAGTTGTATTTTATATTCGTTTATTTAGTCTTTGTAACCGGTATTATACTAATCGAATCTCCCACAAATAACGAGAGTCTCGTTATTATTTATTATTTATTTTGTGATATATTTTAATAAAAAGTGAACCTAGTTCCTACAAGTTCAAGATAACCAAAGCATACTTCAAACAATTTTAACTGACTAAACTAAAGAAACAAGTTAGAAACCTCCAAATTTGAAAATTCAAATTTCCAATATTGTTTACACTTTTTTTAACGGCGAATTTCTTCGTTTAATCCATGTCGTCTGTGGAATTTGAACCCAAGACCCCTCTTTTAAACCTAGGTGTTTAAAGTTTTGCTTTTGCCAATGGACCACCCACTTGATAGTTTGTGTTTGTGTTAGGGTATGCGGGGCACAATCGGTGACCCCGAGCGGGGACCGATTTTGCCGATAGGGGAGGTGGCGCCATTCAATCGGTGAGTGAGAGAGAGGGATGAAACCGGTGGGGAGGTGCCGATTAGAGGAGGAGGAGAGAGGGAGGTTATGTCCAATCAATGGTTTTCTTTTTTTTTTTTTAAATAAAAAACCAATTCACCTAATAGGGGAGTGCCGCCATCAAAAAGGGGTATTAGGGGAGTGTTAGAGGGGAGTTGACGTGACACTTTCTGGTTGGTTATGTGTAAGGGGGGGACTCACCTAAGAGGTGAGCACCCCTTACACCCTTACACTTGGGTTGGTAGATTCACAAAATGTAGTACACTGTACACATATCCCGACACATGTTTGATGTTTTGGTTTTGTGATTTTCATAATCGATTGATTTTGGTTATTGGAAATGATAGTTATGTTACTCACATGATTCGGATGTGGGTGGGCTCAATTTAGTTTCAACTAATAAATATAACTATATGTTGGTGACTGAGTCAGCTAAAATGTTAATATTCACTTTATCTTATAAAAAGTAATATTAATACGTAAATACTTATATTTAATTTAAAACAAATTATCATATAACTTTTTCGACGTATAAAATATTATTTGTAAAATTACAAATCTTGGTTTTTATATTGATTTGATTAATTTTATAATTTTTCTATAGTTTATTGGTGAAGTCATTAATTACCATGGCCATATGTTCATCAAAATAACAAACACCATCAATAGTGAGGAATTTGTGTGCCCCGTAAATAGATGACGTGACGTTAAAGGACAGATTCCCCACAAATAGCCCATCGTGTGGTCTCGTGGGTCGTTTCTGAAATTGTCCATGGTTGCAGACGGGTTGGGATGCGTTGAGTTTAGTTTTATGTTTTTGGTGTAGAAGTTGGTAATGATGTGAAAATTGTAAGAGGATATCCTATAGCCGTCCGTAGAGGGCGCTCGCGTTTAGAAGAGAGGAAGGAGAGAAGGGATGTGGTGGTCGATATGGAGGAAAGAAGGAGAGGAATCCGTGGAAATGGGCTATTGAGAATAACCAATGATCTTGTCTACGTACATTTACTTACCGTCAATCAAAAGATCTTCACTATGTTTATTATAGTAAATTGTACGGTTGTTTTCTCGTTATGGGCGGCCACATGAAGGTGTATGAGGGGGAACTGGTCCAAATCCGATGAAAATAGGAAGAGAAAAGTCGGGTAGGACAGACAACTAGTTGACGTGAAGAAGAGAGGGGGTGCAATCTAATGAAGTTTGTGAAATGGGATAATTGGTTAAAAAGGTTACGAAGATGTTAGATGTTACATATGTTACTAATATTTCAGATAATTAGACAAGTTTACGAGTTAATGATTTCCATGCGGTTGACATGGAGGTGAGGTCATCCATGGCCAGAGGTTCCTTGTGGTGTTGTATATTTGTTTATGTTAATTGAGGTACTTTTGGTTTTTAGCATTATATTCATTGGAGGGAATCTTACCGAACATTTGACAAATATCAAAATTAATAATTGTGTCTTTTTGGCTGAGTGGTATTGATATTTTCTTTAAAAAAGTGAAAATGTTAGGAATCTCAGAAAAATTAAATAAAGTGATAATTGAAACGACTTAATCTGCATAAACTGACAAGATTTGTTGAAAAATATCAATGCATGTTATTAAACCAGGGAGAAAATATAAAATAAAAATCATCTTGTGTGATTAATTTCCAAGCATTGATTTTTTTACAGAATAAATCGGTCATTAAACTTTTTAATAGAATAAATCTTACCGAAGTGAGGGTCTACCATCAAAGGGGTCAATCATCCATGGTCATGTCCTTCGGGTTTCCTGGATCGGAACCTAAAATCTCATAATGTTTGCCGGAAACAAAGCTTTTCATCGCTCAAAATCAAACACACACATAAAATCTCAATCTTTGTATTCAACTACTCTTAGACCGAAGGGTGTGGGTAACGTCCCCCCCCCCCCCCGGGCTTTGCTCGTCCCCCTCCGTCCCACACCGCCCCCTTGGGGCTCGGCACGTCGCTTCCGGCTTCTCCAGGACGTTTGAGACGAGGCAAAAGGTGGGCCCCCCATTAATTGTGTGTATTGTTGTGTGATAAGGTGAGTCCCTCACCTAGTTTTATATATAAAAAATAAAGGGGATGGTCCAACCTCCACACCCTTGGGTAGTCCTCAAAGGGATGGTCCTCCACTCATGGTGATGTGACGCCTACGTGACGGGTAGTCCCCAAAGAGACTAAGCAAACCACACCCCATAGTCTTAAGTAATTAAAAAAAAAACAGAAGGGCTTATTTCAAGCTAACAATTATCTTTGAGACAACCACGTATGAGTGTATGATTGCCGAATCATTAACAAAAGACCTAATTCAAAACATCATGAAAAGAATATTAAAGCAGACACAATCTCAATCGCCAAAATCATCATTCTGTTGCATCAATCATCTTCAAATATTAAGTTAAAATTGGGGAGTACATGAAGAAAAACAAATGAGTTTTAAGTACTTAAATGTGCTTTTTTTAATGTTTTATTATTTTAACTAAAAAGTAATGTTGTCATCTATAAATGTAACATATTTATTTAACATAAGCTAGTGTTAGACTGTAAAAATATTACGTATAAAATGTGGATTACCAATCTAAAAATTACAACTTTTGAAAGTTTACTTCAAATATATCACTTTGTTTACATGGATGGACCACATGTATAAAGTTGTGTTATATACTATATAAAATATTTGTTTTTATATATTCCCACAATCCAGTGGTACCAATTTAGTTAATCTTGGATCCGATTAAAAAAATGGGTCGTCTTTATGGGTGACGTAGAACAAGTGAAGACAAATTGTGCACCAAACCACCCCATTAAGTAACTTGGATCCATATTGCTTTGCACTTTACCATCTTTGTTATTTGCTCAATGCGCTTAGAAGATTCTTTTTAGATTCCTCACATCATCATCTTTCCGTTTTCATTATTAGATATTTTTTCCTAGGACAAGTTAATTTTAAGAATAAATACAAAGTGAATAATAGTATAGAATAGTAAAGTTATGAACTCTAGAATCATATTTAATTATGTTTTGATTGCTAGAGTTTTATCACTCACTTGTAAAGTTTCTCATCATGATAATTAACTCGAGTTACTTTGGTAAACACATTCATTACTAAAAGAGGTTATGAATTATACTAGCATACAATTGACTTACATTAAAGTCAACTAGACTAACACTTTGGTAAACACATTCATTACTAAAAGAGGTTATGAATTATACTAGCATACAATTGACTTACAATAAAGTCAACTAGACTAACACTCAAAAATATATGTTCGGGTCTGACAGCCGGGCCACACCTCCAACTCGTCGAGACCTTGTAATGGCCCGTTACATCATTCGTAGCCCAAGTTATGCTCATTTAAAGTTTGGACCTTTTCAACCATGTTTTCCCTTGTCGAGTTAGTCAAGATAAGAGTCTGCCAACTTTTGGATCAGCTCATCATTGTAAACTCAATATAAAACTATTACTAACATGATATAACTGGTGCAATACTACCATTTGTGCGCTTATGCCCCGACAACATGCCTAAAGGGAAACGGATCTTTAAGGTCGATATTACTATACATGCGTATATTCTGGTATAATCCTACCACAATCTTCTTTGCAAATTGTTACGAATCATCTTTTTGAATCGCCTATTCAAAGATGCTACCGCTCATAGATTTAACGTTTCGAATCAATAATGATCCAAGACTATTAATGAAAAATATAAGCTTTAATACATGGCAACAAATAACTTTATTTTCAAGTTGCACAATATATAATGCGAAAAGGAGGTTGTCTTTAATCTTTATGGGTGACGTAGACTAAGTGAAGACAGACAATACACCAAACCACCCCATTAAGGAACTTGGATCCATTTTGCACTTTGCCACCATTATTGTCACCACAATGTCTTAAAAGATTCATTTTTAGATTCCGCACCACATCAACTTTCCTGAATCCACTATTGGATTCATCATACGTCGTTAGTGAGAGTTGAGATATAAATATATTATTAAAAATTATATAGAAAGTATGAAAGAAGATGAAAACTTTTTTTTAAGGGATGAAATAATAATCAATTTTTTATACTGTTAGGCTTTCAGTAGTGGGGCGGCATAGTTGGGCGGTATGCCCTCATAGCGCCGGTATAGCGCCGGCACACCGCCCCCCGGGGCGCCATCAATCGATTTTTTGGAGGTGGCGTGATAATCTTCGCGGCGCCATGCATTTGGTTTGTGTTCTCTCCACTCTCACATAGATATATACATACATATATATATGTATAATTTAAGGGTTTATTAAATAATTGGGTAATGATGAGGTAGGGGCGTTATGACTACGGGCTTAAAATGCATAAGGCCCCATAACGCCCACACGCTGACGTGGAGTGCCACATGTCGCATAACGCCCCTTTGAGGGCTTTATGACTACACATGGCCTTATGATAAAGTCACTTGCATGGACGGACAAGATTTTTGGGTTGACCCCAATCTTGCAATCTTTTCTTAATGACTCCAATAAAAACTTGGTGGAAAATGAAATAAATAAAAGAAAAGAAAATGAATTAAGGAGAGAAAAACAAAATGAATAGAAAGGAAAATTTTAATTAACTGACGTGTTTCCGAGATTGAATGAAATGAAAAGAAAAGTAAAGATTTTCTGTATAAAAAAACTTTTTCCTTCCAAATCTTTCCAATTTGGATGGATTTAAAATGAAGGAAAAAGACATAAGTTTTCTTTCATTTTCTCTTCATTTCTTTCCTTAAACAAACTCTGAAACACGACTTTTTTCTACATCTTTCCAAATCTTTTCTTTTCCTTCGTTAAATTAAACCTGGGAATATTTTACAGCCTTCCAAATCCTTTCTTTTTCTTAGTTAAATTAAACGTGGGAACATAGTGGCCTTGATGGTTTATCTGGTTTTCCCTTAACACATACACATGCATGGATTTTTTTTTTTCTCATTTAATGGGATGTTATCAAATCCAGTAATCCACTCTCTCATTATTGAGAAAGGACTTGCACCTCTTCAAGGTTAGCTTTTTATTTGTTTTTAGTTTCATTCTTACAACAATGTGACTTATCTACCGTCTATGTAGACTTTTTTCCAAGAAAATTAATAAATAGGTTGTTGTCATGGTTATAATAAACATATAGAGTTCAATATAGTAATTATATATTTAGTTTTTCATCTCTTCTACGTTGATTTATTTCATGTGTCAAAAGGTTTTTTGCAATCAAAAGTGTGTAGATTTTTGTCCAATTTGTTTAGCATTTTAGTAATAGTATATATGTCCTATTAATAATACTGAATTATAATTAAGTTTTTTTATACCGGTAAAACAAGAAGATGTGGTAGAGATCTTGAAAACAAATGATTATATGTTTTGTTCACTATCTATTATTTCGATGCGTTATATGCAATAACATGACAAAAAGTTTTGTTAGGTCCAGAGTTTTACGCTTATCTTTATTATGTTTATTTATATTTATTTGGTTTAAATTATGTCTTGGGCTTGGGTTAGGCCATGTGGGCCAATGGAGTAGAGGCTCCTATATATAGTTATGTCTAGATTATTGTAGTAGAGCTTTCCCAATTTTAGCAACAATGTAATCCCCAAAGGAGAACCTTGCACTAGACAATCCTAGAGATTGTGTGCAAGGTTCTCGAAGATCGTACCAGACAGTCCTTGAGACTGTGTGCGATCTAAGCAGCGGCACTAAGTTTTGCAATGAAAATTTTCTTTTTGTTCGCTCGGTTTGATCTTATATTCCGCGTTCGATTGAACCGTCGAGTGATGTCATGGGTTTTTCGGGACTAACAAGTTTAATACAAAACAATGCACATAAGACACACAATTGGTGGGAGAATTAAGGTGGTGTTTGTTTTTTTGGCCAAAAGCTCTTCTGAGCATTTATGTTTGCGTCGTGCAGACGCGCACGGACATAAGGGTCCTGCAACTTGTTTGTTTTCTTGAAGATCCGCAGAGCTTTTACCTCTGCCTCACCTCTTCCCCAAGCAGATCCTTCCTCATCATGTCTTCAAACCTCTGCCAACCTCTTCTCCCTCTCTCCCTCTTCAAAACATCCTGCTCCAAAACCCTAGCTCCACCTCCACCTCCGACACCACCTCCACCTCCGCCACCACCTCCACCTCCACCTCCACCTGCCGACACCACCTCCACCTCCGCCACCACCTCCACCACGACATCTCAGCCACCACCTCCACCTCCACCACCACATCTCAGCCACCACCTCCACTCTGTTTCTCTCTCCAAATATACACACACGCGCGAAATCTGTGCCTTTTCTATCTCTACAATTAGATTGGATCTCACAATCTCTCCAAATCACATATACATACATATACATACAAATATCGTTGTCATCATAATCGCTGCAACATACTCACAGATCCGCCGGAATCAATGAAGAATGAGGAGATTGAGAGCTCCGACGACAACGAACTGCCGTCGTCGGCGCCACGTGTCGGCCAGAAATACGATCCCGTCATTGCGGTGGTGTGATGGCAGAGGTGGTGCGGTGGTGGTGGTGCTTTGGGCGGTGGTGGTGCAGATTGTAGAGAGAGAGAGTTCAAGGCAGTTGTGTGTGTTGTGTGTTGTGTGTGAAGTGGTTTTTGTAGAAAAAAAAACAAACCCTCTTCTCCTTGCAGACTGCAGACATTTGGTCCACCTTTTCTCCTGCAGATGCCTGCAGATGTGGTCCGCATACTGCAGACCTTTTACCTCTGAAAAAACAAACAGCACCTAAGTCATTAACGTTTGACATGTTGCAACTTTGTGTGGAGTGAATTGTTGAACTTCAACTTTAAATTAAACTAGTGCTATTAAATCCGTGCGTTGCACCGGAAATCCTCGCGTTGCGCCGCGGGTGGGTATTAGTTCGTTTAACTTTGGTACTGGCACTTGTTATAGCAATCAATAGAGAAAAAACTAAAAAAATCATGATATGACAAAAAATATACCAACACAGCGGGAATTTGATCGGTATTAGTTTGTTTTATTACGTTACCTACACTCGTTACAACAACCCATAAAGAAAAAAATCTTGATATGACCAAAAAATACCGAAACGTGATTTACATGGATCAAAAACAAACGTAAGTTGTATAAGATATATAAAAAACCAAATAATACATATAAAAAACCACTAAACAACACATATAAAAAAAGTGGAAATCCACGCGTTGCGCCGTGGGTGGGTATTAGTTCGTTTAACTTCGGTACTGACACTTGTTATAGCAACCAATAGAGAAAAAAACTAAAAAAAATCATGATATGACCAAAAATATACCAACACAGCGGGAATTTGGTCGGTATTGGTTTGTTTTGTTACGTTACCTACACTCGTTACAACAACCCATAAAGAAAAAAATCTTGATATGACCAAAAAATACCGAAACTAAATTTACATGGATTAAAAACAAACGTAAGTTATATAAGATATATAAAAAACTAAATAATACATATAAAAAACCACTAAACAACACATATAAAAAAAGCTTTTAAAACAAATAGTTAATGTTCATTTAGTTTTACTGTTCATTTAGTTGGTTTATTAATAGTATAACAATTAAACTATCTTACAAAGAACTCAAGAGAAATGAGATATTAGGCAAAAAGGCGCAAAATCATACATGGCAGATAGGTGAAACCCTCATTTGTGCACAGTCTTATATCCAGTGGCGGATCTAGAAAATCCGCCAAGCCGTAACGTTTTATAAAAAAGCCGTAACGAAATCGTAAAAACGTCAAATTTTTCCAAAAATTACACTAATTTTACACTACCGCCGGAACGCCAAACCGTAGCGGAGGTTGCCCCTTCTTATATGCTAGGTCCGCCCCTGCTTATATCTATCCCATTATCTCACCCGTTATGTTGTCTGCTTTATTTATGCATCATTGTGTTGTACTCTTGTCCTGCGTTTTGAGTTGTGTAGGCGATGGTGATGTTCTTCGGTAAGGCAATGGCCTTGAAGAGGCAATCGGTTGCAGCCAAATTTTATGAGCCTCACTAATGATATTTGTATTGTTTAATGCGGCTAAAGGGGATGACATAAGCTCTTAGTTGCACTAATATTTGTGCGCATATTTACTAGATTATCTCCATAAGCTTGTTTTACTATTTGTTATTGATTGGCTTATTATCTTATTTAATTGAATTTTGTACGTGTCAGGATGTCTGCTTCAGAAGATAATCAGCAGGAAGAAACAGGTGGAGTTGCAGGTGCCCCTAGACGCATTTAGCACACGTTATGTACATTCATGACGTTAAAAAGATAGAATAGGTTTTATGTGAATAAACTTTAGTTGTTAATTGTAAAATTTGTACTATATAATTATGCAATCAACGGTATCTTTCGTATTTTTATCTTTTTTGTTTTGATTTTTTATCATATCATAATATATAGCTACCGTTACGTGTGAGGCTTAATTCTAATTTAGTTTAATCATCTCTTTACTTGCTTCTAGATCTCATGTCATTTTCTCGTTTTGTTCAATTATGTCAACAAAAGTTGCCTATTCAGAATTTAGAAAAAAGTCACTTATTATTTAAACATGTAATGAAACGAAACATGAAAATCGCGTGATGAGTAATGACTTTATGCAATAATACAATATGTTATTTAAATTAGTGATTTCATAAATTAAACTAGTGGACGGCATTTCATGATTTGCCACATTGGTAATAACATGAGTCATGCTTCCACCGTCATTTTCAAAAAGTATATATTAAAAAAATAGACGGACCATATATTTTTTGTCATCTCATTTATTAAAAATGTGGAAAAGAGATCTATATTTTAACAGTTAATTAAATAATATATAGATTGTTCTAAGAAGTATTGAAAAACACACACATGAAGTCAATAGGTAGCATTAAGGTTGTAAACGAATCGAACGTTCAGTAAATTGTTCGTGAACCGTTCGATGAAAAGTTCATTTACATTCATTTGTTAGTGGTGATCATCGGAAGAGAGGGCCAAAGACGGTGGAAGTCGCCCGAGGTGGTGTTAAGTGATTAGCAGGAATAATGTTTGACATGCATCTATGCATTTAGCATGAAAGAAGATTTGAGTAGAGTAGAGATATGGTTGTATGTGACTTGGGTTTGCTTATTTTTATTTTAATATTAAGAGGTAGTTTGACCGTTTTACATGCACCTAACATAAACACATAATAACACATAATATCCATCGACTTTAAAAACCAATGGTGTTACATTTTAACTAACACTTGGTCTAAAATTAACCTTTGAAACTTGAGAATTAGGGTTGTAATAATATAATGATAGTAATATAATCAAACCACACATGCAATCTGTGCAATTAGTTATTTATATTTTCTTAAATTTGTTCTTTACTAGTGCATTTTAACTTTTTGTACAGCTTAGGGTTAGAAAATAAATAATAAAGCTTGTGAAAACGATATGGTAAATGATGGTGCATCACGAATATTAGTGTTCTTTATGCTTTTCAAGACCCACCGGTCCAAAATCTCCATGACCAAGGGAGAGATAAAGAAATTGCCACGTGTCAGTGGGGCCACTACTTAAATGCTTACGTCATTGGCAACTAATAAAATTTTGGTTTTTACTTTTCATAATTCATACTTGTATATATTGTTTAATCAAGAAAAATATATTTACGTAATAAATTAAAACATTAATCAACCCTCTATTATTATACCTTTATAAAGAAGCAAACTTTTGGTGCATATCAACTTGTAAATTATGCTTTGCACATTATTCAAAAAAAAAATTTGATTTTTTACTTTTAACTCAAAGGTTTTTACCTTTTTCAATTTTAACCCTATATAATTTGTTCTTTTAACTTTAACCCAAAACTTTTCATTATTTGCAATTTAACTTCACAACTTTGTCACTTATACTTTTCATCTTTCGCAAATTTTCGTTTTACGTATAGTTCTAAATTTTTCGAGTTAATACGACGTAACGTACATGTGTGGTTCAACGTTTTTGCCTCTATTTTTCCATGTTTGAAAGGTTTCGCAACATGCATCAACTTGTAAAGAAGCAAACTTTTGGTGCATATCAACTTGTAAATTATGCTTTGCACATTATTCAAAAAAAAATTTGATTTTTTACTTTTAACCCAAAGGTTTTTACCTTTTTCAATTTTAACCCTATATAATTTGTTCTTTTAACTTTAACCCAAAACTTTTCATTATTTGCAATTTAACTTCACAACTTTTGTCACTTATACTTTTCATCTTTCGCAAATTTCCGTTTTACGTATAGTTCTAAATTTTTCGAGTTAATACGACGTAACGTACATGTGTGGTTCAACGTTTTTGCCTCTATTTTTCCATGTTTGAAAGGTTTCGCAACATGCATCTCCTGGGTCGAGTCAGTGTTGGTGGTCGATGACGGTTGTGTGACATTAGTACTATTTGACACCGTTTTACGCCCCGCTGCAACCCGATGTGTACTTTGTGGGTTTTTCAAAGAAAAATTGCTTATGCATATGGTTGTCGTAACGTTGGCTTTAGGGGTTTTCCAAAAAAAATGATTTTTTTTTACTTTTCACCCAAAAGTATTTCATAAATTACTTTTAACCCAAAACTATTTATTTTTTACCTTTACCCCAAAACTTTTTATCTTTTGCAATTTATTCTCATAAGTTTTTTACTTTCAACTTTGTTCCTTTATAGTTTTCATTTTCCACAAATTTTTCGCTTTATGCTTGGTTCTAAATTTTGTGACATAACACATCGCAACGTGTGTCTTTGGCTTAACGTTTTTACGTTTCGTTCTAAATTTTGCGAGTTAACACGATGCAACATGCGTGTGTGGGTGAACGTTTTACATCGTCTATTTATTCCCCGTTTGACAGGGTTAACATAATGTGCAGGTCCTAGACCGACTTAGTTATAACTAAAGAATCCCCGCCGCATTGCGACGGGTCGTAATTCCTAGTTTATCAAAATTTGCTCCTCAAACAGATTTACTATTCAATTTTTGTTTCTTTTTATTGGTGGTCAATGGTCAATACTTCTTTATGTCTCTAACTCATTAGCACATGTTATCTCCGAATTCTAACTCTTCTCTTTTATTTCTATTTTTCTTTTGTGAACCAAGGAACTACCTCCATTGAAAGAAATTCTATTTTTATAAGTTGATTATGATTTTGTGATTCACAATTTTAAATGTGTTTTATATATCAAACAACAAAAAGAAAAATAAGAGTCAACTAAGGTTAAACATTTTATATATACATATTTTTCTGATTTAAAAGTTTTGTCGCAACACACGGACCCTAAGTCGGGTTAATTATTGTTTTCTGTGTTTTACTTTTCGGACTATTCTTTTTGTGAATTAGCATGCCGCAACACGTGTGCATTGATTAACGTTTTTTATGTTACTGTTTGTTTGGTTTAACGGTCGTGCTCCGTGCTCCATTACATGAGTCCTAACTACTAGTTATTCTTAATCACCCAAAAAGTGTATCTCCAAATAAACATTGCATAAAATAGTAGATGTTATATGCGGGGTTATTATAAAAAAATAATATTATAAATTTTATGTTTTTTTTGTGAAAATAACCAGGTCTAAGTTCATCTTGATTAGTTGTGAGACAAATATTATAATAAAAAAATATACGTCTATGCGATCGTGTATAATCATTTAAATTTATGTTGTATATATGTTGTTCTATAAACGATTAAAATAAAAAAATAGAAAAAATAAATCAGGGATACTTGGAATATTAGTTCATCTTGATTAGTTGTGTGACAAATATTATAATAAAAAATAAGGAACTTCCATACATTTATGCGATCGTGTATAATCATTTAAATAAATGTTGTGTATACGTTGTTTTTGTCAAAAATAATTACAAATAATTAAAATATAAAAAATAGAAGAAATAAATCAGGGATACTTGGAATACGTAAGCGAGTGTAATCAGCTGTTGGTTTCGCTTTCAGCTGTGGGCGTGACGTAAGCTACGGGATTACTTTTGCTGTCGTTTCCACGTTGGAAGTCAAGATGACGTCAGATGCCATTATGATTGGGTCCCACCATTACCATGTGATCGGTTTTAACGTCAAATTTTTACCCGGCAAAACTCCGCTATTTCTGGCCCTACCCCCTCAATATTAACGGTCCTCACGCGCCATTCCCCTCATATGCATTTCACGCGCTCTTCGGCCATCGTCGAAGGATTTTAGATTTACATATTGAATCGATGAACTCAAACATGACTTAGGGTGTAGGGAGGCCAATCAAGTCTGTATTATTAGTAAATATTGTAATGTAATTATTGTGTTTATTATCTCCAAAAATAGGAGATCTCCTGTAATTACTTATAGGGTTGAATGTTAATGAGAAAGGCAAGAGATTATTCTCCATTCCTACATGGTATCAGAGCTAAGATCCTAAACCTCCTCTCTTCTTGTTCGACCACCCTTCCGCCGCCCCTTTACCACCGCTGCCATCCCTCTTTCTTCATCTTTCAACCCTTCCATGGCCGACAACAAACTACACCCCGCTGTCACGGTGTCCAACATCAAGCACTTTGTTTACGTCACTCTCGACAATGACGCCGCTGACTACAACATGTGGTCAGAACTTTTTCGGATTCATTGCACGGCTTTCCTCGTAGCCGATCACCTTGAACCTCGCCCAACCAAAGATACCTCCTCCTCATCCACGGAAAAACAAACCACCTCTTCTCCGACAGACTCATGGGAACGCCTTGATGCCATAGTCCTACAATGGATCTATGGCACCATATCTCAGGGTCTTCTCAAAACCATTATCAAAAAGGGCACCACAGCGTATGATGCCTGGGTAGCGATCAAAAATCTCTTCCAAGACAACAAAGCTACCCGCGCCCTACACCTCAAACAGCAATTCGCTAACACTCGCCTTGAGAACTTCTCGTCCATGAACGAATACTGTCAAACTCTCAAAGTTTTAGCCGACCAACTCAGCAATGTTGATGCGGCTGTTGATGAACAAGATTTGGTTCTACAAACACTTGCTGGGCTTACTGAGCAATATGAGACCGTGGGTACCATTCTTCAAAACACTAAGCCATTACCTTCCTTTGTTGAGGTTCGTTCTCAGCTTTGTATGAACGAAACGACCAAAGCCAATCAAGCCATGCATTCTGCCAACAAAGCCGCCACTGCCCTTCACGTTCACAGCCCCTCTTCTCCCGCTACACCCTCATCCGCCACCCCTACCCATTCGGATCCCATGCGTGGCCGGCCCAAGACTCGTGGTCGAGGACGGGGCCGTTCTTCATCTTCCCAGTCCACTAGGCCCAGGTCACAAAACAACCAATATCCACAGCCCAATCACCCCTATATAATCTTTCCAAACAATTGGGCCTCAACCCAATGGGCCAACTTCCAAAATAACCTAAATCGCTTTAGCCCACAACAATCCAACCCACCTTGTCCCTACCCGTCAACCCCACGGTCCAACACTTCCCAGGGTATTCTCGGCCCCCACCCTGCTCAGGCCCACGTGGCGACCTACAGCCCGACACCAACGGATATCGCACAGGCACTCTACACCCTCTCTATGAGCCAACCCACGGATCCGATTGGTTACATGGATACTGGTGCAACAGGACATATGGAGCAGCCAGGTATAACCTCTCCGTCTGTTTTTAATTCTTGCACTAATAAACAAATAATTGTTGGAAATGGCACCTCTATTCCGGTTGTTGGACAAGGCAATAAAACCCTACCACCACCCTTTCCACCCTTTAAATTAAACAATATACTTTATGCACCTAACCTTATCAAAAACCTCATATCTGTCCGTCGTCTAACGACTGACAACCTTCTTTCGATTGAATTTGACCCTTTTGGTTTTGTTGTGAAGGACCTCAAGACCAAGGATCCAATCATTCGATGCAATAGCTCGGGAGAACTCTACCCCCTCACCACCAACTTCATCAAGTCACCTTGCAAACCCACTGCTTTAGCCGCTATTACTCAAGACCGTTGGCATCAACGACTTGGGCACCCGGGCACTTCTTTATTGCACTCTTTAAAATCTAGTTCTTTTATCAATTTCAATAAATCAAACAATGTACTTTGTCAATCATGTGTGTTTGGCAAAAGTGTGAGACTTCCCTTTTATGATTCTATGAATAAAACTGCTTTACCTTTCGATATTATTCACAGCGACTTGTGGACCTCCCCGGTCCTAAGCACCGGGGGCCACCGTTATTACATCCTGTTTCTTGATGATAAAACTGACTTTCTATGGACTTTTCCCTTGTCAAATAAATCCCATGTCTATACCACCTTCACTCAATTTTATACATACATTCACACTCAATTTGAGCGACGAATAAAGCAATTTCAATGTGACAATGGCACTGAGTACACGAACAATAATTTTAAACATTTTTGCCAAGTCAATGGAATGCAATTTCGTTTTTCTTGCCCTCACACTTCTTCCCAAAACGGCAAGGCCGAAAGAAAAATCCGAACCATTAACAACATGATCCGCACTCTTTTGGCTCAAGCTTCCCTACCTCCCTCTTTTTGGCACCATGCTCTTGAAACCGCCACCTATCTCATCAACATACTTCCAAAGAAATCTCATAAATTTCTATCTCCCACTACTCTCCTGTACAACGTCCTTCCCGAGTATACACACCTTCGGGTGTTTGGCTGCCTTTGCTACCCAGTCACTCCCTCCACCACCATTCACAAATTAACAAACCGTTCTACACCGTGTGTCTTTCTCGGTTACCCACCCGATCATCGCGGGTATAAATGTTTCGATCTCTCCACACATCGCACGTTTATTTCCCGTCATGTCGAGTTCGAAGAGTCCATCTACCCTTTTGCCATTCAACACCCAACCACCACCCCCTCGTACACCTTCCTCGAACCCACGCTTCACCCTCTTCTGTGGAACAACATCGGGTCCCCCTCGATACCCTCCACTACTACCGAACACTCACCACAGCCCCTAAGCCCAGCTACCCATCCTTCATCCGGCCCAATACCTTCTACCAGCCCATCTCCCTCTCCCGGCCCAACTCACACAACGCCCTCTCCCAGGCCCATCACCCAAACAGCCCACCCTCATCCTCACCCAAACCACCCCACTACCCCAATACCTAATACCGGCCCAACTACCCCTCTGCCTAATACCGGCCCATCTTCCCATCCCCCCCCCACAATCCGATCACTCTCCACCACCCACCGCTCCAACCCAAGGTCGCACTATGCGAACTAGGGCTATGGACGGCATTCACAAACCCAAGCAATTTTTCAACCTTAACACTACTTCCATTGTCCCTATTCCCAAAACTCCCCACCTTGCCTTGTCCACACCCGAATGGTCCAATGCCATGCACAACGAGTTTAGTGCACTAATTAAAAATGAGACTTGGGAGTTAGTACCTCGTCATCCTAACATGAATATCATTCGTTGCATGTGGCTATTTAAACACAAATTTCGTTCTGATGGTACTTTAGAAAGATATAAAGCAAGGTTGGTATGTGATGGTCGTAGCCAACAGGTTGGCATTGATTGCGGTGAAATATTCAGTCCAGTAGTCAAGCCCACTACCATTCGGACTGTTCTTACATTGGCTCTCTCTCAGTCTTGGCCCATCCATCAATTGGATGTCACCAATGCTTTCTTACACGGTCACCTACAGGAAACTGTCTATATGCATCAACCGATGGGATTTCGTCACCATATTATCCTGACCATGTTTGCCGCCTCAAAAAGTCTCTCTATGGCCTCAAACAAGCCCCACGGGCCTGGTATCAAAGGTTTACTGACTTCGTTATTCAACATGGGTTCACACAGTGCAAGTCGGATAATTCTCTGTTTATTTATCACCATGGGACGGATGTCGCCTACCTTCTTATCTATGTTGACGACATCATCCTCACCACATCCTCGGATCTCTTACGTCAGAAACTTATGACCACCTTGGCCGGCGAGTTTGCAATGAAAGACTTAGGCCCTCTCTCTTATTTTCTGGGCATCTCGGTTGCTCGGACGGGTAATACTTTATTTCTTTCTCAGCAGTCCTACACAAAGGACATTATTCACCGTGCAGGCATGGACGCATGCAAACCTGCGGCTACCCCTGTGGACACCCAGAGCAAATTATCAAGTGTCCCCGACTCTCCTTATGATGATCCCACTACTTACCGAAGTCTAGCTGGTGCTTTACAGTACCTTACCTTCACCCGGCCTGACATCACTTATGCAGTTCAGCAGATTTGCATGCATATGCACTCTCCCTGTCAGGCTCATTGGAATGCTCTCAAACGTATTATTCGCTACTTACAGGGCACCATTGATTATGGGCTTCACTTATCTTCCTCATCTGCCCTGTCTATCCGAGCATACACAGATGCAGACTGGGCCGGTTGCCCTGAGACGAGACGCTCCACATCTGGCTATTGTGTTTATCTTGGAGACAATCTCGTGTCTTGGTCCTCTAAACGTCAGTCCACTATCGCTCGCTCCAGTGCTGAAGCCGAGTACCGGGGGGTGGCCAATGTCGTAGCCGAAATATGTTGGCTCCGTAACTTACTTCTCGAACTACACCGGCCCCTATCCAAAGCCTCCTTAGTCTACTGTGATAATGTGAGTGCCATTTATTTGTCGGGGAACCCGGTTCAACATCAACGGACCAAACACATCGAGCTAGACATACACTTTGTCCGAGAACACGTCCAAAAGGGCTTAATTCGCGTTCTGCATATGCCATCTCGTTTCCAAGTTGCGGATATCTTCACAAAAGGGCTGCCCCGGGTTCTTTTTGACGACTTTAGATCCAGTCTCAGCGTTCGTTCCCCTCCCGCTTCGACTGCGGGGGTGTAATAGGCGCCAATCAAGTCTGTATTATTAGTAAATATTGTAATGTAATTATTGTGTTTATTATCTCCAAAAAATAGGAGATCTCCTGTAATTACTTATAGGGTTGAATGTTAATGAGAAAGGCAAGAGATTATTCTCCATTCCTACAGGTAAACTTCAAAATCAACCTTAAAAGTTTAAATTATGCTGAAAAGTGTTGTTAATAGTTAGACACTTTATGAATTGGTAAACTATTATTAAAAAAACATATATAACAAAATCATCTCTCACAAACATGTTCACCGCATCGGCAAAACTTTACCGCCCCACCATGTTCACCGCGCGGCAAAGGGGGATGGCGGCGGTGTGCTCGAGCGGCAAAGCGAGTTTGCCGCACCCCTTTGCCGCCTACACCGTACACCCTTATATTGTAGCAGCATCGTGTTTGTATCAGTCACACTAAAAATCGAGTCAAGTTTGTGTCGTGTTTCGGGTTTATTGGTTAATTTTTTAGTGTGAGTAATAGTAATACTTAAAGACTTGATAAAACTTTAATCAACCAATAATTCAAACTCAAATAAATGTTCATGTAATTGTTTTTCTTAATGTCTTTAAATCATTCTTTCTCGTTCTTTAATCAACAAACTTGGTTGTATGAGCTGAATGAAATTAAGGGGTTGTTTGGTAGCCTCTTAATGACCATTCAGATGCTACCTCTTAATGGTTTAAAACCTCTGAATGAATAAGAGGTAACCTCAAGTCTGAATGGTTAAGAAGTAACATCTGAATGGTAAATCATCACATTTCACATTCTTCTACCTTCTCATTGGTAAAATTCTTAATTGTTCCATTAAGAGGTAGCCTCTTAATGACCATTCAGAGACTACCAAACAGCCCCTAAGTGAGAGTCGATTGTTAAAACCATGGTTGTAAACAAGGTTTCCAAGGCCGAGTACTCTTCGAGTAGTCGCTACAAGGTAGGCTGCCGAGGCGACTTTCTTTAACTCTGCCTAATTACTCGGAATCGGTCAAACGCGGTCAACCTTGGCCAAAATCGTATCTAGAAGGTCAACTCGGGTCGAGTTTGACTTAAAAAACAATAAAACACAATTTCTATGCCTATCATATTAAAGAATGAATATCATTTTCACTTATTTTTTATAGATATTAGTAAATTTATGTTATTTAACATATATTTAATTTTCAAAAACTAATTTCTTTATAATTTAACATGTCCGAGTACTCCCCGAGTACTCTCCGCCTAGGCCGAGTACTTTCAACTCCCCGGCCGACCGTCTAGGGAGCGCTTAGCGACTTTTGCAACCATGTTTAAAACTAATGTCAAAAAGCTATTGCAAATGAATAGTTGATGAAAAATTTACACGTTATGTTTGGGTTAACCTATTTATTAAATGGATCGTGTTGGATTGGTATGTAAAATAAAAGGTTGTGTTAGTTGACAAAAACCTAGTTACTTTCATTTGGTGTTCGGACCGTAACAGAAATTATCATCTCTGATGTTTATGTGTCAAAAGTATCATTCTTAACCCAACCTCACTTAATATCATATCATGTCTAAAACAAATTTTAGCGATTAAACAATATAGTCGTGATTAATTCTTCATTAAAAACTACTAAAAGATATTAGTATTAACTATTTTTCTTACATGATATTAACATTAACTTTTAATCAACGCTAGCTAGAAGGATCAAATATGTTATGTATAAATTTTGAAGCTCGAGGACCAAATCTATTACATGTGAAGGGGCGGATCTAGCAATAATTACTAGATTTGCCATTTTTAATAAGAAACTAGAGTAGAATTTATAGAATTTTTAGTGAAACCCTATATAGAAACCTACTAAAAAAATCATGAAATTGCCATTGAACATATGGACTATCAGTGTAACAATTTCTTATATTAAACAATTTTAAATTACTTATAAGTTATAAGTAATAAGTAATTAAACATTTCAAGTTTGAAGTTTGACAGGTTTTTTCATCCTATTGGTAATTGACATTTGCCGATATATACAACTAAAACGTTCATCACACAACTCATGTCTTCTTATTAATAACCATACAACAACAATAACCATGCCTAGTAAATCCCGTATAGAGCAAAGCTAATGGTAGTGTCTGGTGAGAGTGAGATGTAGACAAACTTTATCCCTATCATCCAGGATAGAAACACTCCTTCCATAGAAACCCTTAGATCTATAACAAAATACATGATATAACCAATGTGGTGGTGGTCTTTTAGCAAAAACAAGACCTTTAAATACATAGGTTGGGGAGAAAAAAGTCTTGGGTTTAATTTCCATATACGACAAAGATTAAAAAAATTTCGATAAAAAAACTACATGATATAAAATAAAATTCTTAAACAATGAAACGATTTTTAAATTATGCTACACGTATATTAAAGACTAACGAATCCCATTTACTTTTATTTATTTATTATGGCAATAATTTGAAATAATTTTTTTTAACGGCCAACAAATCAATCTCGAGCACTCTTGGGGCATTCACTGGACAAACGAAGTGCTCCGAAGGTAACCCAAGTGGTCCACCACAAATTCCGGGGAAAACCTGATAAACCACCCGCACGTAGATATGACGGTAAATTACCAGTAAAACTCGTTTAGGGTAAAAATCGAACTCAAGTTTCCCTGAGTTTTCTATCACTACTCATCAGTGCCTCACTCTATTTTTACACTAAACAGAAATTGAACTAAGTCTTCAAATAAGAACTCAATCTTCATACCACTTGATCATTGACAATAATTTGAAATACTAATGAATACAATTTACTACTTATTCATTGCTACAATAATTTGAAAAACTAATAATAATGCAATAACTCCAAATGAATGTAGTGGAAGCGCGTGAGAAACACACACCACAGGTAAAAGTACGGAAAGCGTAGAGTCTACGTAATACGTTTACTTTGATGACATAACAAATCACCCCAATCTTCCATTTATAACTCCTCCCTTCACCACAACCACACACCAACCCACCCACCCACCCGTTGACGCACCACCGCCCCACTCCCCTCTCTCTCTACTCTCTCTCTAAATGCAAGACCTCCACCGCTACCCTCTCCGTCCCACCGCCGGTTTCCGCCTTGAACTCACCCCGACAACCACTTCCCCACTCGCCATCGACGTCTCCGAATCCACAGAAATGAGGATCCAACGCCTCATAACCGAGAATCCGGTAATAATATTCAGCCGATCAGGTTGCTGCATGTGCCACGTAATGAAACGACTCCTGTCATCACTCGGTGTCCACCCTACCGTCATCGAGCTGGAGGAGGGTGAGATCGACGCGCTCTCCGCGTCTCAACAAGACGGCGGAGAGACGGTGGCTCCCGCGGTGTTCATCGGTGGAGCGCGTGTTGGTGGATTAGAGGGTCTTGTTGGACTTCACTTGAGTGGTCACCTTGTTCCAAAGCTTGTGGAAGTTGGTGTTCTGCCGTTGTAACAACCTCAGACAAGGGTATTGTGGTCATTTTATATATTTATAAATTTATATATATATTTTATATATTTGTCTTCTTGTTTTGTTTTGGTTTATGGGGTTTGCAATTCTTTTCTATGCACCAATTTCATTTCCTAATTGTAAAAATGCAAGGTTAAGTTGGATTATTATTATTGCTAGATGCTGTGTTGTGAACCGTTCGTTTGTCTTTTTGTCTTGAAGTTGACGATGCAATCTCAGCCCTCCGTTTTGCATGTTATGCAAATGGTTCCTTGACTTCAATTCTCTCTCTCTCACACACACATATTCTATTGCTTCATTTTGCTTTAGAAAAATGGTGACATTTATGTAGTCAGCTTAAATTTTAGTGTCGTGATGAAAATGAGGTTTCTATGTTCATATTGTATAAGTAATTACATAGTCACATACACATATAAATCTCAAGGTTATTGTATAAAATGCCTTAACGTATGAAGCGGAGGAGATTCAGTATCAACATGCCAAAATTGGTTTATAACATGCAATTTTGGTATTCTTTATCATGTGAATTTGTTTCTTTTTAATAACATAGACATGCATTTTTTTTGAACATGCGATCTTTTGGTTTTACAACATGCGACTTTTGTTATAATGTGCGAATTTGACATTATGTACGCTTAGTACGTTAAGGCATACTATACGATACACTTTTTCTATAAATCTAATACCATGAGATAAATGTGCTTTAATTATTAATAGGATTAAGTTGCATCACTGTATATTCATGGTGATAATATTTAGGAGGTGTTTGGGATTCCTTCTTTTCATCAACTTATAACTTATTAACTTTTTGAAAAGTTAAAAAGTTGTTTCGGATAGCTCGGTGTTGTGAGGGAAGACTTTTCAGAGAAGTTAAAAAGGAGTTATAATAAGGAAATCCCAAACACCGTCTTAGTTATGAAAGTTTTGTGATCTTGTAGAAACAAACATGTTAATTGATATATGTTGTCTAACTACAATCTAATCTAGGATCTTTGATTTCTATAAATGAAAGTGCAACTTCATACTTAAATTATCAGTTAACGCAATGTAACATATATAATCTGTGAAATCAAATATATTGAAGTGTTGTTTCTTTCCAGGTGGTCCGGTTTTTTGTTTTATGATATCAGAATCTCAAATCTATTAGGACTGGTTACCGTACAGATGTTGAACTTGATGGTTGTGTTGTAGATAATACATCGTTAAATATTTTGATTTTAGACTCAAATGGTTAAAATTAATCACGAAAACAAAAGGACTTAAAATGTAATTTACTCAATGTTTTATGTGATCATAACTATTAACTAATATGATTGGGTGTGAAGTCCTCTAAGAAGAGCTCAAGTATAATATATATAATGAGTGTATAGGCATGGAGCATATGTATATAAGCATTAAGTTGCTATATAATAACCTGAGATGCCTTTACTCATTAAGGTGTCATGGTTGGTTCATATGGGAAACATATAATGTTTCTTTTTGGACCATGCGTTGGAATTTGGATAAACGAGAAGATCATAATATGTGAATGTCAGGACTACAAGCTTGGTCTCTTTATGCATGAAGGAAACAAATTAACCAAGCTTTTGTAGAACTTCTAGCTAGTGTAACCAACTGCTCTTATGCGCATATAATTTGAAAGGAACGTTTTAAGAGTCGTTTAATAATGAAGAACCCATAAAAGCCCTTAGGTGATGTCTTTTTACACAAAATACCTAATCAAACCCCATCCCTAATTTGTATTTTATAGTAACATGATATTGATTGCTTCGCAGTAAGATTCAACTTTACTTAGAGGGATTTATATTTAATGTGCCATGTATGGTGCATAAAATGGGTCTATATGACTTGTTTATACATGTATGCACTATACGTGACCAAACGAGACACATTATATACTACTGCTATGTGTGCTTTTTTTTTTTTTTGAAGTTCAACGTTTCTCAAATGCACGACATATCGTGAGACTCTTTAAGTGGTTCGGTATTTTTATATCTTAGAATGAATGCAGCTTGATACTATATGGTTGTGTGTAGTTACTTGTCCATGCCTCGCTATGATGGTGTTGCATGTTAGTGTTCATATACGTGAAACCACGAGGTTGTGTAATACTCAATGTAGAAAGTGGCAATTCTTCTTGTACAAGCAATAAAAAGTTAGGTTGATCTTTAATAGTAAGACTCTAAAGTCGAAACTAATTTACCCTACATGTTCAAACATGTCTAGTTATTAAGTTATGAGAAATTGTATGTGTACTTTTGTTATCTCCCATCTCTCTCTTCCCTTTTTAAAGGGATGTTTTTGTATTTGTATTTGTGGTATTTTATTTTTAGTTTTTTACAGCTCAAATTTAGACTATCTAGTTGATGATTGAAAGGTTGTGACATTTTCAAGCGTACGTGCTTAGTGTCTGGTAAGCATACACGTCACTTGAATTTGTTGAAGCGAAAAATTCGTCACGGGTTATAACCTTCTTGTCATGTTTCTTCAACCGGTTCTCGAGTTATCATAGTTGGGTGTTGTTTTTTTCTTTTGTAATGGACAAACTAGACATGCATTTCCCATATTGAGGGTAGCCATCATTCATCATGCTAATATATGGTTTTGTGGCCAATGATGCCATGGTAACATGGTTGAGTAGGGTTGTTTAAAAAGCTCGCGGTTTGAAGTTCGCTCGGATTTAGCTCGGAAAAAGCTCGCTCGATTTGGCTCGGTTTAAAAGTGAGCCGAGCCGGCTCAGCTCGGTTAGAAAGTGAGCCTATCTCGGCTCGGCTCGCAACGAGCCGAGTTGGCTCGGTTCGGTTCGGCTCGCTTTGTAGCTCGGCTCAGTTTAGCTCGAATTATTTACTTATAATAAGTTTTAATTTTATATACATTATAATATATTACAAAAAACTGATTATTATTTACATGTATATAGGTTTGTAATTTGATATTTATGGCATATTTGAAGATTGGTTACCATACTAATGAACTAATATTGTATTTTATTGAAATTAAAACTTATTTTGCGTTGTTAAACTTGATTTTGGTTTGAATTGTATTAGGTTGAACTTATTTTGAATATATTCTTTTAAATTATTAAATACTATTTTAGG
Source organism: Helianthus annuus (assembly GCF_002127325.2). Taxonomy (NCBI): domain Eukaryota; kingdom Viridiplantae; phylum Streptophyta; class Magnoliopsida; order Asterales; family Asteraceae; genus Helianthus; species Helianthus annuus. The sequence goes on from NC_035449.2 coordinate 12,668,027, forward strand.
CTATTAAATTTTAAGAGGTATATATTAGTTTTTTTTATAAAATCGAGCCAAGCCGAGCCGAGCTAGCTCGGTTTAAAACCAAGCCGAGCCCGAGCTTAGATTTTCAGCTCGGTTTCAAATCCGAGCCGAGCCAGCTCGGTTCATAATCGAGCCGAGCCCGAGCTTAGCCTGGCTCGGCTCGGCTCGGCTCATGAACAGCCCTATGGTTGAGGCATCCTAGTTTTTCCCCTAATACATGGGTTCGAGTAACACCCGTTGCAGTTTGGGTGGGAGCACTCAACTGGCTAGGAGGTTCTTATGGGGTTTTCTCCGGTTGAATGTCGTGTCACTCTCTGTGCTAGCGTGGGCCCTTTTGTAATGAACGACCGTCTGGCCTTAATGGGACCGAGCTTCCAATGGGGATGTGCGATGAGTCGATATAGATAATTTTCCGTTTAAAAAAATTTGGTTTTGTGATCAAGAATGGCCGTTCAAAAAAAATATTTGGTTTTGTAACCAAGAATGAATGGTAAAGAGTAAATTACACAGATTGTCCTTTAATTACATCCTAAATTGCAGTCTCTGTCCTTTCCCTTTAATTTGTGCATTCCATGTCCTTTAAATAACAAATTTGCACACTCCTTGTCCTTTGCTCCAAACCCCATCCAACAACCCAGTTAAATGCACCCATGTGCCTCTCACATGATGGGTAAAATTGTAATTAACCTTCCACCAACCCTTAAAAACCCCATAGTCTTCTTCCTCCCAGAACACACTCTCCAAACCCTTCACTCCACACGATCAACCCAATACCATAGAAACCTTAATCAAACGATTGTAAACCGAGCCCACTGTAATCGAACTGACCGAAACAAATCAAAAACGGAAACTGATTTTTGAAACAAAACTGAAATTTAAACAAATAACGCTCGAAATCCTTACCGGAAAGAACCAAACTCGAACTGGGACTACGTTGAACTGACATCACCATAGCTGGCTCGAGTCGGATCGAAATTCTGACCGTTGACCGCCTTGACCGGACCAAACATAACACGAGCCGAAGTAAAACTGAAATCTGACCCGAGGTTTGAACCATACGAGACCCGAAACATCCGAAGCTGAACACAACAATAAACACCACCACTGCCGTCGCGGCTCCGCCGCCGTTGGCGGGTCGTGCCGGAAAACGGCGCCGTCGCGTATGGCGGTGCTGCCGCCATCTCCTTTGCCCGTCTCTCTCTCTCTCCTTATCTCCGTCGCCGCTCCACCACCAGACGGTGGTGGCGGTGGTGCGTTTTGTCGATCGAAAAAAAGGGTTTAGGAGAGGTTGAGGTGTTTTATTTTTTGGGGGGGGGGGTGTCTCACCGGTTCTTCGGCGGCGGTGAGGAACGTCGAGAGGGTGAGGGAGCAGGTTATGAGCTTGTGTGGGTTTGCAGGTTTTAGATCGAGAGGAGAGAGAGAGCTGCTTGTGTATATCTGTGTGTGTTTGAAGGAGATGAATGTACAGAGGAGTTTGTGTGTGTATTGTTTGTTTATAAGTTGCAGACAACAAAAGTTGGGAGGGAACGAGATGGGAGGAAGAAGACTCTGGGGTTTTTAAGGGTAGGTGGAAGGTTAATTACAATTTTATCCATCATGTGAGAGGCACATGGGTGTATTTAACTGGGTTGTTGGATGGGGTTTGGAGCAAAGGACAAGGAGTGTGCAAATTTGTTATTTAAAGGACATGGAATGCACAAATTAAAGGGAAAGGGCAGAGACTGCAATTTAGGGTGTAATTAAAGGACAATCTGTGTAATTTACTCAATGGTAAATAAGTGGCTTAGTCCAAGTCCAGCATTTATTTAGCAACCCGATATGCAATACAAGTTGTAAATAGCCCAATACGAAATACAAATTGTGGCAGCCCGGTTTCGCTTTGAAACCCAACTCTCGCTTGACCCAAAAGTGGCCCAATCTTCTCCACTGGCACTCTAGCAGTTTGTTTTGACACAATGGGTCCTCTCATGTTCTCGAAAGTGTGCTTTTTAGAATCGTGTCATCGACTTTGCTGATTGTAAAGTTGTCAGGTATACCGTATACAAGGTTAACGGAATTATTATCATTATCAGTTTATCACTAAAGTTTAAAGGGCATCTAATTATATCAATTTCCATTTTCCTTATTTTATGTTGAAATTACAATCGTTCTCTTTCGCTATTTGTGCATGTCATTTTTTTATTTTAGTTTTCTTTTTAATATGAAAGCTTAAATGATTATTCAAAGCGTGCGTTTCTTCGTGTTCTCTTTTGTTAAGACCATTTGTAATGCCATCCTTTGCCACCTCAGTGCAAAGGGACGTGGCACACCGCCCTAAATGCATGAATCGCATGATCAAGGGCGTGAGAGAGGTTTACTATGGGGCAATTTACGATGTAATCCAACACACAAACCTTTTTTTCCTACTATTAGCCAGTCATAATCAACCAAAATCACAAACTTTTTCTTTTATTTTTGTTCTTTGTATAATTTTCATGTGAAATCTTCTAAATTTAGTGAAAATAGCGAGTAGAAACAGTCATGTTTGCGTGACAGTGACATAGCACCAACTTTTTCATTTTTTAATGAAACCATTACACATACCCTAATTATTAAATCCAAGATTTGAAGTTTGTAAAGCATATTCTGAAATTTAGACAATTTCAAGTTTTAAAAAAATGATGACTTCGATTTATCTAGTTGAAAACTTAACTGAATTATAATTTTGCTTTTAGTCCACTTTTTAAATTGCCTTTGATTTTCGATTTTGACCAAATAGAATTTCAAACTGCAGACCAAAACTGTGAGACTTGAGTTCGTATAACTTTTGGAAGATATCTACAACTATTGATTCAGTGGATTATAAAGATCATTTGTTGGTGTATCTGGAGGCCAGGAATGAGACGCATTTCTCCAATAATCCAGGTAGAGTAGAGAAAATTGCAGAAAAGAGAGAAAAAATCTCCCA